>NW_025247846.1:0-2375 GCF_018294505.1 Triticum aestivum | reverse complement strand
AGTCATTTCAGATGCTATGCTCATCAGAGCCTCTCCCGGAATCAGTAATCAGAACGAGAGCTCACAACCTACCAGTATGGTGAGCGCCTTCATCTGCACAATCAACACACGGCCTGCATCAAATGCACAAATTGATGAGCAAACCAGCAAATTTGACATATTACTCTTCAGTTTTTATTTACCAGATTCATGATTAATGACCCACTGATTGACATTCATTGATCTGTTTGTTGAGAGCTAAACACAATATAGCATTCCCACATTTATCCAGGAACTCCACAAAATGGCGGCACAAGAGGAGCTCAAAACAACAAGTCTACTGTTACTGACCAAAAAACAAGGTACAAGAGATTCACAATTATGACCAACTGGTTTTACTCCAAATAGCCTTAGCTACCAAACAATCAGATCTGACACCAGTAGGTTTCAGCGCCACAAAACTTGAATAACATTCAATTACTAGCAAGTACTTTTACAACCAACCGTCCAACTAACAAAGAAAGGGAAATATTACACATATGCTCGATATAGGACGCGATACAACATTACTTCAACAACAAGCGACACACTTCATCATTCAGAGCCGCTGGCCTGGAAGCGGGACATGCAGCTGTACATCTTCTTGGCTGCCTTCGCTTGCATGTTGTCCACATACTGATAGAATGCATATATCCATGTCTCGCTGCGAAATATGAACATGCCCCAGTACAGCCAGAACCCACACATGAACCCAGCAACCACAAAGCAATACAGCCACAATGCCTCTCTATCTTCATCCAGGCTTTTTTCAGTTTGTGTCGGTGTCGGGGAGTTTATACAGTCTTCCAACGGAACCCCGCATAGCCCAGGATTATTACTGTATATGGACGGATCTATGAGTGTCCGCAGCTGATCGCCCGTAGGTATCCTCCCTGATAGACTGTTGCTCGAGAGGTTCAGAGCGCTTATGCTCTTCAAATCTGCAAAGCTTGGAGGAATTTCCCCCCATAGTTGGTTCACAGAAAGGTCCAAGGACTCCAGCAGTACCAGATTGCCAATGTCTTCTGGAATACAACCTGATAGGTGATTTCCTGAAAGGTTCAGGTACCTGAGTCCAACAAGGGTTGTGAGCCCATTTGGGATCTCCTCTGATAGAGAGTTTCCAGATAAGTCGATACCGGCCATGCCTGCTCTCAGCATAATGTAAAAATATTCCACATTCTTCCACACTATTTGAATTTGTGGTGCATGAAAGGAGTACATGGCTTCTCCAACATATCCCTCTTCATGTTCGTGTGCCATGCCAGTAAAATTCGTAAAATCATCTGGAATGGGTCCAGTGAGCTTATTTCTTGACAAGTCCAATAGACGGAGTTTCTCAAAGTGTAATATCTGGGGGGGTATGACACCTTCAAACATGTTTGTTGACAGACGAAGAAATTTGAGTCCCGGTAAGCTCCTACTTATCCAAGATGGTATTGTACCTGAGAAACTATTGCCTCCAAGGTCTAAAGTGGTAAGGCTTTTGCATTTCTTAAGAGCCAAAGGAAAGGCTCCTTCGGAATGATTATTGGCTAGGTGTAGATACTTAAGAGTATCTTGGCATGTCCTCGAAAATGGAACTACACCGCTGAAAGAGTTGCTGGACAGATCCATGAATGTCAAACCTGGCATCTCCCAGAAGCACTTGGAGAGACCACCATGTAAAGAATTGTGTGATAGGTCTACATGGTATAAACGAGAATGGTTGCAAATAAATACCTCGCCTTGGTCTGTCAGAAGCGTGCCATACAGCTGGTTTTGACTGAAAGCTATCGCCTGAAGCTCCCCTGGAAGTGGAAGGTCACCAAAATAGTCCCTTATATCTGCAACAATGTTGTTTGCCACGAAGTCAATGGCCACCAGGGTTGTGCAGTTTTGGAAGGTCTGCTGGCGAATGCTTGTAAATCCATTGTATCTAGCCCAGGCCAAAACTAGTGTTCCTCCATTGCAAACGGATGGCGGGAACACCCCGGAGAAGTTGTTGTTTACAATATTGATCACCTCTAAGTGGCTGCTATTCCCAAGCTCAGGGAAGATGTGGCCTCCGAGCTGGTTCCTTGCCAGATGCAAATACTGGAGATTTGTCAAACGAGATATGGTATCTGGTAGTTGCCCTTCCAAATAGTTGTACGATAAGTTTATGGCCTCTAGTTCTGTCATGTTTCCAATCTCCAGCGGGATGCTCCCTGTCAGATTATTGAATTCCAGGCTCAGCCACTGGAGCTTCACAAGCATCCCAATGGTTGGTGGGATTGATCCAGTCAAATTAACTGAGTGCAGATCGAGCTCCTCCAAGCTCGTCAAGTTAGTAATCCCTTCAGGTAGCACGCCATTGAGCCCAAAACCAGGCATTC
>NW_025247845.1:0-2375 GCF_018294505.1 Triticum aestivum | reverse complement strand
TCTAAAAATAGCCTATACTTATGTATTTCGAAATTACATGGGCCTGGCCCAATAATAAGGTGACGCAGCACCTAAAATAGCCTCGGGACGAAATTTATGAAGTGGCATCTTGTATATTTCGTCCAAGGCTTCATGCACCCATTATGGTGGCTTCAAAGTCCTGAAATCATCACTTGTAACTCCGTTCTTGTTCCCCTTGCGCATGCCATCATCTCCATGCTTGTTCTTGCTCCAATGTTCATCCTTCTCCAAGCTAGGCCCTTCATTTGTAAGCAAAACAAATGTATCCAATTTAGGCAACATCATATTCTCATGAACATTAGAATCATTACCAAGAAACGAAAGTACCTGGTAATTTAGTTGGCGTGCACGAGCTCTAGTAATTGGTCCAGTATGTATAGCAGCAGGGGCTGTGGGTGTAACAATTGTATTGATGTCCTCATCACAACTCCCTTGGTATGGAACAAATTGTACCTCTGATTTTGCTCAGCTTGTGTGACCTGCACACTCGAAACACGGTGAGCAACTAAACATTCATACCTGTCAGCGTCTTCAGGAGCCATGTATTGCGTCTCATGATCAGAATCATCTCCACCATGTTCTTCACGTGTAATAAGAGCCAAAGTCTCCTCATCATAGTCACTAGCGGACTCATATCCACCATCCGCGGTAGCAATCATCACACGCGGAGATTTGCATTCCCTCGCATAATGACCTCCTCCCTTACAACGACGACAAATAATATCACTTGTGTGCCCTGTTGATGCCATGGAAGAAGAAGAACGCTGTGCAGGCCCCGCAGGTGCGCTCTTGGCAGATAATGGTGGTTGTGCCTGTTTTCTTGTATCACGGCTGGAGGTGGCACCGGATGGAGGTGCTGGTGCAGTTGAAGTAGAAGATGCACGTGGTGTCCATGATGAAGGTCGGCCTGCAGAAGAGTTAGCTCGCCCCAATGCTTGTCGATCCTGCACTTCACGTTCAGCTTTACAAGCAAGATGGAATAAACGAGTGATATTAGTATACTCCTTATAGTCTAGAATGGTCTGAATCTCTCTATTTAATCCACCCAGAAAACGTGCAAGCATAGCTTCATTCTCCCATGCCAGTTTGTAATTCCTGATAATATTCTTCTACAGAATTTTTCCCTTGTCTTAAACGCTGCAATTTTTGAAGCAATTCACGTTGATAATATGGTGGAACCCAACGCGTACGCATAGCAGTTTTCAAAGCAGCCCAAGTAGTTGGAATAGGATATAATCTACAATGTTCAGACCACCATACACATGCAAAACTAGTGAAAGCACAAACAGCAGCAGCAACTCGTCTCTCCTCAGGATATTGTAAACATGTAAATCGTTGTTCAGTTTCTAACTCCCAAGTAAGATATATATCAGGAACATATCTACCCTCAAATGGTGGAATATTCAATTTCAGTTTAGGAATATGGACATCTCTCGTACCTGAGGTGGTGGTGCAGGCCTACCATTACGAATATATACCTGAGGTCGACCTGCTGGTGGTGGTGCTGGTGGCTGCTCGTAGATCTGATTTTGATCAACCTCATCCTCATAATCGCCCGCATACTCATCATCCTCCTGGGTACCAGCAGCAGCAGTAGCAGGAGCCAAAGAAGCACCAACAGCAGTAGCAGCGGCACCAGAATTTTGTCCTGGCTCAATAGGAACACGCTGTGCTTGTCCATACTGATTCGGAAGGGGGCGTAGTTGTTGTTGTTGCAGAGGTGCGACAGGTGCAGCCGGTGGTGGAAGACGCGCAAGCAGTTCATTAAATCTGTTATCGAGCTTTGTTTCGAACGTCTTCTCAAGGCCAGTGATCTTCTCCATGGCCTCTTCAAAATTGTTCAGCACATCTTGTACCTGTTCAGTCATCATTTGCTGAAACTTATCATGAAGCTCCTTGTTCGATAAGTTCTCCCAGTCAATCTCGTCGGCTTGTGATCCTGGCATGGTTAGCAGCAATAGAAACACACAAGAATATGATCCTACAGACTACTAAGAAGTGGTGGTGCTGTATCACAAATCCGTCAAGCAAATCTCAAATTCTTACCAGTTCTTACCCAGCAGCAGGCGGTGATCGGCAACCGTTGTAGTCAAAAACTCTCAAAGCTTGGATAGAGCGATTACCAGGGAGAGTCAAACACACGACGTAGATGTATGTGGAGCTGGGAAGGCTTATAGTATGGTAGCAAAAAGGGTCAGCAATAATCAATTCAGAGATGCAAAGTTGAATAAACGCTCAACGACGGTACTGTGCTGGTCCTAGGCTAGACTGTGCTAGAGACGCGAGCCTAGAACACCAACAAAATCACGGCGCGACACGTAAACAAGGGAAAAGCACACTCTGAATTTTTTTTT
>NW_025247844.1:0-2375 GCF_018294505.1 Triticum aestivum | reverse complement strand
AAGCAAAACCACATCAAATCCTCCAAAGTTGAAATTAATTTAGCGAAATAGATGGAGGCCACCATGAAGCTCGGCCTCCAAAAGCAATTTTCGTTTCTTTATTAAATTTTTAATTCCCAAACTATTTATGAAATCTGAAAATACATTTCTAATTAATAAACATTTTTGCAAATTAAGAAATATCTTTTGAAAATGCAAACATTATTTAAATTGGCAACATTTCATTAAATATATAATATAGCTTTAATTCATGAATATTGTTGGTATTCAATTTTTTTCCAAATTGTGAGCATTTTTTGAATTCACCAATATTTAATCAAATGCAAGAACTTCTTGAAATTTTGAATTGATGAATATTTTTCTAAGTGCATTATATTTTTCAGTTTACAAGTATGTTTTGAATTGATGAATATTTAGTCAAATGCAAGAACTGCTTGAAACATTATTTAAATTGATGAATATTTTTCTAAGCACATTATATTTTTCAGTTTACAAGTATGTTTTGAATTTGGGAATTTTCAAATTCTCGAACAGTTTTTATATTTTTCTGTTCACAAGTACTTTTTTTTGAATTTGCGAATATTATTTGAGTCGTGGACAAATTTTTCAAATTTCTGACTATTTTAAATCTAGAATTATTTCACTTTCTGGACAATGTTTTCAAATTTGGTGCGGGTCGATTAGTACCAGGCTACCAGCCGCATCATGCATAATGCGTCACGCTGGTTGAGGAAAATCGCAAATTAACTCGGGTGGTTGACCAACAGGTGTCCCATCAGACGCGTGCTAGCAGGAGTAACAATCCAACTGCCAGCAACGCCATTCCATCCGCTTGATCGCTCTGCATATACGACGCGATGTTGACACAGGTCGCTGGAGTGTCATACCTCAAGTTCAGACATCTCCTTTCTCACCCGCTTGCTCCAGAGGTAAGCATTCCAGTGGACATCAGTAGTACAATTTCTCATATAGTTCGCGTCAATGCCTATAAATCCGCCCCTCCCCACCTCCAATCCCAGTATCCCACCACATCAATCAACAAGCCCCCAAGACCAATAAGCCCCCCTGCATCTGAGTGTCGAGTGGAGCCAGAGTTTGCTCGGAGAGATTAAATTTAACCCATCGAGATGGCGTCGCAGGCGATCGAGGTGAACAGGGAGGGCGCGGAGGTGTACCATGGTGCGGCGCTGTGTGCCGAGAAGGCGGTGGAGCTGTTGGCAGAGACCAACATGCCACTGGGCCTGCTGCCGCTAGCGGACATCGTGGAGGTAGGCTACAACCGCTCCACGGGCTTCTTGTGGCTGCTCCAGAAGAAGGCGCTCACGCAGGACGTGGATTTTTAGAGCATATGCATCCAGGCCCTGCTATCCTAACTCTCCAATATCGCTTTAAGATCCGTGCGGTACAACTAAGTTTCTATACAAAATTTTCTCTTTTTTGCTTCTCCCACATAGAACATATCTTGAAGTTGGAACCTATGCAGGATGGCAAAGCTTTCTAACTAGAATCTAGGATAAATCTTTCAGATTTTTTTGTCCGACGTAAATACTAAAAATATGATTTTTTAATCAAAAAAAACGTATTTTGTATATTTATGTTTGACAAAAAAATCTGTACGATTTATCCTAGATTCTACTCAGAAAGCTTTGTCACGCCGCATAGGTTTGAACTTCTAGATGTGTTCTATGTGGGAGAAACAAAAAAGAGAAATGTACTTGCACGGATCTTAAAGCAAAAAATGGATGGCTGGATAGAGAGGGCCTGGGTGCATATGCTCTAAAATATATTTTCGCACTCACGCACACCTTCAAACAGATCGGGAGGCTAGTCTCGTATGCCACCGAGGTGACGGCCTTTGTCGAAGACCGCAAGATGAAGCGCATCACGGGGGTTAAGAGCACGGAGCTCCTCATCTGGGTCACCGTCAGTGACATGTACATCGACAAGAACGACCACTCAAAGATCAGTTTCAAGACGCCCACCGGACTGCGAAGGACCTTCCCTGTCTCCGCCTACGGAAAGGAGGACGACAACAAGCACGACGTGGCCAAATAAGAGACCACGGCTGGCATACAGAGTTTGACATTACGATGAATACTACATGTACTTATTTTCTGTATATATGAACTGTTTTAATAAAGTGAGATTACGAAGTTGTAATACACTACTTTGGTATTTTGCCGGATTTTAAATGGCAGCCAATCAGAAATGTCCTCTCATTTTGCATGGCTCCTTAAATCATAGTAAGTCGAGTCATTCATGCCAAAGGCCAACTCCAACGTGCCGATCTAAATGGACATAGACTTAGTCCGCTATTTGTCCGTTTGGGATGACTGGAGACACGCCGTCAGGCCGCATCTGCCCAAATCTAGTCA
>NW_025247843.1:0-2375 GCF_018294505.1 Triticum aestivum | reverse complement strand
AGATGATGGCATGCGCAAGGGAAACAAGAACGGAGTTACAAGTGATGATTTCAGGACTTTGAAGCCACCATAATGGGTGCATGAAGCCTTGGACGAAATATACAAGATGCCACTTCATAAATTTTGTCCCGAGGCTATTTTAGGTGCTGCGTCACCTTATTATTGGGTCAGGCCCATGTAATTTCGAAATACATAAGTATAGGCTATTTTTAGAGTCCGTATGTGTGGGGAAACAAGAGATAGGGTTGATTTCGGACCCCTCCACCAAGGGCCACGAAATTCCCCCCTCTTCCTCCATATATACAGCCCTTAGGGCATCGTTTAGACTTTGGGTTTTGTTTAGATTAAAAGTTCGCCATAGCTGCAACTTCGCGTACTTCGTTTGTGTTCAACGACCAGACAAAGGCGTCACAGAACCCCACCTTGATCAATAAAGCTTTCATCTTATATTCGCAATATCCAGATTGCAATCTTAGTTTCTTGCTTGTTCTTCGTTTGCTCGCAGGAAACAGACCCTCGTTGTCAGGTTGATCGTGCTCCGGCGTGGTCAATAACCTCTCGGAGTTGGTTTAGCGATTGCTAAGGCACGACGTCCTCGCACGTTCGTAGTCGGATCGTCAAAGTCGACTTCCACCAAAGCGAATTCCACCATCTCATCGAAAGACGGGACACCTTTGCCTCTATCACAATTTAGGCAGCATCATATTCTCATGAACATTAGAATCATTACCAAGAAACGAAAGTACCTGGTAATTTAGTTGGCGTGCACGAGCTCTAGTAATTGGTCCAGTATGTATAGCAGCAGGGGCTGTGGGTGTAACAATTGTATTGATGTCCTCATCATCCTCCCCTTCTTGAAATGAAGTCGTCCTCGACGGAAGTTCATCTTCCTCACCCAAATAAGGCTTCAAATCTGCAATGTTAAAAGTGGGACTAACCCCAAAATCTGCAGGCAGCTCAAGTTTATATGCATTATCATTTATTTTCTCTAACACCTTAAAGGGACCATCAGCACATGGCATTAACTTTGATTTGCGCAAATCAGGAAATCTATCCTTACGCAAATGTAACCAAACAAGATTTCCAGGTGCAAACACAACATGTTTTCTACCCTTATCTCCAGCAAGTTTATATTTAGCATTCATGCGCTCAATGTTTTCCTTAGTTAACTCATGCATTTTTAAAATCAATTCAGCACGTTGTTTAGCATCAAAATTAACCTTCTCCGAAGATGGAAGAGGCAACAAATCAATAGGTGCATGAGGTAGGAAACCATACACAACTTCAAAAGGGCACATCTTAGTAGTAGAATGCAATGAACGATTATAAGCAAATTCAATATGAGGCAAGCATTCCTCCCATATTTTCTTATTATTCTTCAAAACAGCCCTAAGCATAGTAGACAACGTTCTATTGACTACTTCAGTTTGTCCATCAGTTTGGGGGTGACAAGTAGTACTAAAAAGCAGTTTAGTCCCCAACTTAGCCCATAAACATCTCCAAAAGTGGCTAAGAAATTTAGTATCACGATCTGAAACAATAGTATTTGGCACACCATGCAAGCGAATAATTTCACGAAAGAACAAATCAGCAACATTAACAGCATCATCGCTTTTATGACATGGTATAAAGTGTGCCATTTTCGAGAATCTATCCACGACAACAAATATGCTATCCCTCCCCTTCTTTGTTTGAGGTAAACCTAAAACAAAGTCCATAGATATATATCCTCCCAAGGAACACTAGGTACAGGCAAAGGCATATATAAACCATGAGGATTGAGTCGTGACTTAGCTTTTTGACATGTAGTGCAGCGAGCAATAAAACGCTCAACATCCCGTCTCATCTTTGGCCAAAAGAAATGTGTAGCAAGTACGTCCTCCGTCTTCTTCACGCCAAAGTGTCCCATTAATCCTCCTCCATGCGCCTCCTGCAACAACAAAAGACGAACGGAGCTAGCTGGAATGCATAGCTTGTTAGCACGAAACACAAATCCATCGTTAACAACAAACTTGTTCCACATTCTTCCTTCTTTACAATTCTGCATTACATCTTTAAAATCAGCATCATGCACATATTGATCTTTGATGGTCTCCAACCAAATATTTTGAAGTCAAGTTGTGAAAGCATAGTATAGCGACGAGACAATGCATCAGCAATAACATTTTCTTTTCCCTTCTTGTGTTTAATGACATAAGGGAAAGTCTCAATGAATTCAACCCATTTAGCATGTCTACGATTCAGTTTAGCTTGACTTTTAATATGTTTCAAAGATTCATGATCAGAATGTATAACAAATTCTTTGGGCCATAAATAATGTTGCCATGTTTCTAAAGTCCGAACAAGAGCATATAATTCTTTATCATAAGTAGAAT
>NW_025247842.1:0-2376 GCF_018294505.1 Triticum aestivum | reverse complement strand
GATGCATATAATGCCAAGATCGGGACGCCGAAGTGTGCTACAAAGCTGTTCGGGCTTTTGTTTAGTGGCTCATGAGTGGCTGTATGGAGCCCCTGGCAATGGGTGTCGAGGTATGTGCGACAACTGGAGAGACGGACTACAGTTTTATAAATAAAGTAGATACCGAAAAGAAATTGTCGCTACTAGAATCTTATTGACACGTCGAGACGTGATTGTACAGGGAGGTACCATAAGTACTGAAATCATTTTACATGTCGGGGTCTAATAACAAGGAGAAAAGCTCAGTACAGGTCCTTGTAAATAAGGTTTGGTCCGAAGAATTCATTGGATGTCCTGCCGCACGTCTGTGCTGCTTTCGTCCTGTAGATAGGTGTTCCTTGAAGGAAACGGTCCTTTGTTTTCCGTACGGAATCGGGCTCAGAGTGAGTCCTTGTTAGTCCATAGGATACATGGGCTCGAACGCACCTATGGTAAAAAAAGGTGGAAGATCATATAGGGTCGAGCCGCACTATAGACCTTCCCGTATTGTGCCTCCGCCGATGCCCATGGTATTTTGAGTGCGTAATGATGCATGCGTGGTGTGAATTCCTCTGGTGTGCCCAGCGATCGGCAAAGGCGGAACTGCTAGTCTAGCTCTGGATGTATCGAACCACTAGCTAGCGAAGCTGTCCAGACTCTTTTAAACGGGTCCGGTAGTTTGGCAACCGACGAGGTATGCGGCTGAAAGTGGCCGCTCTGTACCTCGGCTACAAGAGCTGCGGTGTGCTCCTCTGCGCCAAGGGATGATACGCCTCCAACGTATCTATAATTTATGAAGCATTCATGCTATTTTTTTATCTGTTTTGAATGATTACGGGCTTTATTATACACTTTTATATTACTTTCGGGACTAACCTATTAACCGGAGGCCCAGCCCATATTGTTGTTTTATTGCCTGTTTCAGTATTTCGAAGAAAAGGAATATCAAACGGAGTCCAAACGGAATGAAACCTTCAGCAAAGTTATTTTTGGAACAGAACCAATCCCAGGAAATTGGAGTGCACGTCAGAAGATCCTCGAGGAGGCCACGAGATAGGGGGGGGCGCCCACCCCCCTGGGCGCGCCCTACCCTCTCATGGGCCCCTCGAGGCTCCCCCGACTGACTTCTTTCGCCCATATATTCCCTCGTACCCTAAAAACATCGAATATCAAGATAGATCGGGAGTTCCGCCGCCGCAAGCCTCTGTAGCCACCAAAAACCTCTCGGGAGCCTGTTCCGACACCCTTCCGAAGGGGGATCCCATCACCGGTGGCCATCTTCATCATCCCGGCGCTATCCATGACAAGGAGGAAGTAGTTCACCCTCGAGGATGAGGGTATCTACTACTAGCTATGTGTTTGATCTCTCTCTCTCTCTCTCTCGTGTTCTCTCTCGTGTTCCCTCTATGGCATGATCTTGATGTATCCCAAGTTTTGCTATTATAGTTGGATCTTATGATGTTTCTCCCCCTCTACTCTCTTGTAATGGATTGAGTTTTTCCCTTTGAAGTTATCTTATCGGATTGAGTCTTTTATGATTTGAGAACACTTGATGTATGTCTTGCCTTGATTATATGTGGTGACAATGGGATATCATGTGCCACTTGATGTATGTTTTGGTGACCAACTTGCGGGTTCCGCCCATGAACATATGCATAGGGGTTGGCACACGTTCTTGACTCTCCGGTAGAAACTTTGGGGCACTCTTTGAAGTACTTTGTGTTGGTTGAATAGATGAATCTGAGATTGTGTGATGCATATCGTATAATCATGCCCACGGATACTTGAGGTGACAATGGAGTATCTAGTTGACATTAGGGTTTTGGTTGATTTGTGTCTTAAGGTGTTATTCTAGTACGAACTCTTGAATAGATTGATCTGAAAGAATAACTTTGAGGTGGTTTCGTACCCTACCATAATCTCTTCGTTTGTTCTCTGCTATTAGTGGCTTTGGAGTGACTCTTTGTTGCATGTTGAGGGATTGTTATATGATCTATCTATGTTATTATTGTTGAGAGAACTTGCACTAGTGAAAGTATGAACCTTAGGCCTTGTTTTCTACCATTGCAATACCGTTTACGCTCACTTTTATCATTAGTTACCTTGCTGTTTTTATAATTTCAGATTACAAATACCTTTATCTACCATCCATATTGCACTTGTATCACCATCTCTTCGCCGAACTAGTGCACCTATACAATTTACCATTGTATTGGGTGTGTTGGGAACACAAGAGACTCTTTGTTATTTGGTTGCAGGGTTGTTTGAGAGAGGCCATCTTCATGCTACGCCTCCTACGGATTGATAAACCTTAGGTCTTGGGGAACGTAGCGAAAATTCAAAATTTTCTACGCATCA
>NW_025247841.1:0-2376 GCF_018294505.1 Triticum aestivum | reverse complement strand
TGTTGTTGTCTCACCAACTATTGCTTCTGTGACTATTGCTAACGCTTAGTGATAAAGTAAAGCAATTACATGGCGATTGCATTTCATACAATAAAGCGACAACCGTAAGGCTCCTGCCAGTTGCCGATAACTTTTACAAAACACGATCATCTCATACAACAATTTATATATCATCACGTCTTGACCATATCACATCACAGCAAGCCCTGCAAAAACAAGTTAGACGTCCTCTACTTTGTTGTTGCAAGTTTTACGTGGCTGCTATGGGCTTCTAGCAAGAACCGTTCTTACCTACGCATCAAAACCACAAAGTGGTATAGTGATTGCTTTTTGATCTTCAGAAAGAACCCTATTCATTGAATCCGATTCAACTAAAGTTGGAGAAACTGACACCCGCCAGCCACCTGTGTGCAAAGCACGTCGGTAGAACCAGTCTCATGAACGCAGCAATGTAATGTCGGTCCGGGCCGCTTCATCCAACAATATCGCCGAATCAAGAAACAAGTAGTGACAGCAAGCAATATGTATTTACCCACGCACACAACTCCTTTGTGTTCTGCTCGTGCAAATAACATCTACTCATAGACCTGGCTCGGATGCCACTGTTGGGGAACATAGTATTTCAAAAAAATTACCTACGATCACGCAAGATCTATCTAGGAGAAGCATAGCAACGAGCGGGGAGAGTTTATCCACGTACCCTCGTAGACCAAAAGTGGAAGCGTTTAGTAACACGGTTGATGTAGTCGAATGTCTTCACGATCCAACTGATCAAGTACCGAATGCACGGCACATCCACGATCTGCACACGTTCAGCTCGGTGACGTCCCTCGAGCTCTAGATCCAGCATAGGCCGAGGGAGAGTTTCGTCAGCACAACGGCGTGGTGACGGTGAGGATGAAGTTACTGGCGCAGGGCTTCGCCTAAGCACTACGACAACATTACCGAGGTGGAAATCTGTGGAGGGGGGCACCGCACACGGCTAAGAAATCAACTTGTGTGTCTATGGGGTGCCCCCTCCCCCGTATATAAAGGAGTGGAGGAGGGGGCCGGCCGGCCTCATGGGGTGCGCCCCAAGGGGGGGAATCCTACTCCTACTAGGAGTAGGTTCCCCCCTTTCCTAGTCCAACTAGGGGGGGAAGGAAAGGGAAGATGGAGAGAAGGAAAGGGGGGCGGCCCCCTTCCCAATTCGGATTGGGCTTGGGGGGCGCACCCCTCCACTTGGCCGCCTCCTCCTCTCTTCCACTAAAGCCCATGAAGGCCCATTAACCCCCCGGGGGGTTCCGGTAACCCCCCGATACTCCGAAAAATGCCCGAACCTGTCTGAAACCTTTTCGATGTCCAAACATAACCTTCCAATATATCAATATTCATGTCTCGACCATTTCGAGACTCCTCGTCATGTATGTGATCACATCCGGGACACCGAACAACGTTTGGTACATCAAATCACATAACTCACAATACATATCATCATCGAACGTTAAACGTGCGGACCCTACGGGTTCGAGAACCATGTAGACATGACCGAGACTCATCTCCGGTCAATAAACTATAGCAGAACCTGGATGCTCATATTGGTTCCTACATATTCTACGAAGATCTTTATCGGTCAAACCGCATAACAACATACGTTGTTCCCTTTGTCATTGGTATGTTACTTGCCCGAGATTCAATCGTCGGTATCGTCATACCTAATTCAATCTCATTACTGGCAAGTATCTTTACTCATTCCATAATGCATCATCCCGCAACTAACTCATTAGTTACATTGCTTGCAAGGCTTATAGTGATGTGCATTACTAAGAGGGCCCAGAGATACCTCTCCGGCAATCGGAGTGACAAATCCTAATCTCGATCTATGCCAACTCAACAAACACCATCAGAGACACCTGTAGAGCATCTTTATAATCACACAATTATGTTGTGATGTTTGATAGCACACTAAGTGTTCCTCCGGTATTTGGGAGTTGCAAAATCTCAGTCATAGGAACATGTATAAGTCATGAAGAAAGCAATAACAATAAACTAAATGATCATAGTGCTAAGCTAACGGAGGGGTCATGTCAATCACATCATTCTCTAATGATGTGATCACGTACATCAAATGACAACTCATGTCTATGGCTTGGAAACTTAACCATCTTCGATTAACGAGCTAGTCAAGTAGAGGCATACTAGTGGCACTCTGTTTGTCTATGTATGCACACATGTACTAAGTTTCTGGTTAATTCAATTCTAGCATGAATAATAAATATTTATCATGATATAAGGAAATATAAATAACAACTTTATTATTGCCTCTAGGGCATATTTCCTTCACACTCCATCCTCCTCCTCTCTCCCTCTCTCTCACACACACACCACACACACATG
>NW_025247840.1:0-2376 GCF_018294505.1 Triticum aestivum | reverse complement strand
GCAGGAGCCATATGGTTGTCGCTTTATTGTATGCAATGCAATCGCGATGTAATGCTTTACTTTATTACTAAGCGGTAGTGATAGTCGTGGAAGCATAAGATTGGCGAGACGACAACGATGCTACGATAGGAGATCAAGGTGTCGAGCCGGTGACGATGGTGATCATGACGGTGCTTCAGAGATGGAGATCACAAGCACAAGATGATGATGGCCATATCATATCACTTATATTGATTGCATGTGATGTTTATCCCTTTTATGCATCTTATCTTGCTTTGATTGACGGTAGCATTATAAGATGATCTCTCACTAAAATTATCAAGAAGTGTTCTCCCTGAGTATGCACCGTTGCCAAAGTTCGTCGTGCCCAGACACCACGTGATGATCGGGTGTGATAAGCTCTACGTCCAAATACAACGGGTGCAAAACAGTTGCACACGCAGAATACTCAGGTTATACTTGACGAGCCAAGCATATACAGATATGGCCTCGGAACACAGAGACCGAAAGGTCGAGCGTGAATCATATAGTAGATATGATCAACATAACGATGTTCACCATTGAAAACTACTCCATCTCACGTGATGATCGGTTATGGTTTAGTTGATTTGGATCACGTGATCACTTAGAGGATTAGAGGGATGTCTATCTAAGTGGGAGTTCCTAAGTAATTTGATTAACTGAACTTAAACTTATCATGAACTTAGTACCTGATAGTATCTTGCTTGTTTATGTTGATTGTAGATAGATGGCTCGTGCTGTTGTTCCGTTAAATTTTAATGCGTTCCTTGAGAAAGCAAAGTTGAAAGATGATGGTAGCAATTACACGGACTGGGTCCGTAACCTGAGGATTATCCTCATTGCTGCACAGAAGAATTACGTCCTAGAAGCACCGCTGGGTGACAGGCCTGCTGCTGGAGCAACGCCAGATGTTATGAACGTCTGGCAGAGCAAAGCTGATGACTACTCGATAGTTCAGTGTGCCATGCTTTACGGCTTAGAATCGGGACTTCAACGACATTTTGAACGTCATGGTGCATATGAGATGTTCCAGGAGTTGAAGTTAATATTTCAAGCAAATGCCCGAATTGAGAGATATGAAGTCTCCAATAAGTTCTATAGCTGCAAGATGGAGGAGAACAGTTCTGTCAGTGAGCATATACTCAAAATGTCTGGGTATAATAATCACTTGATTCAGATGGGAGTTAATCTTCCAGATGACTGCGTCATTGACAGAATTCTCCAATCACTGCCACCAAGCTACAAGAGCTTCGTGATGAACTATAATATGCAAGGAATGAACAAGACTATTCCCGAGCTCTTCGCAATGCTGAAAGCTGCGGAGGTAGAAATCAAGAAGGAGCATCAAGTGTTGATGGTTAGCAAAACCACTAGTTTCAAGAAAAAGGGCAAAGGGAAGAAGAAGGGAAACTTCAAGAAGAACAGCAAGCAAGTTGCTGCTCAGGAGAAGAAACCCAAGTCTGGACCTAAGCCTGAAACTGAGTGCTTCTACTGCAAGCAGACTGGTCACTGGAAGCGGAACTGCCCCAAGTATTTGGCGGATAAGAAGGATGGCAAAGTGAACAAAGGTATATGTGATATACATGTTATTGATGTGTACCTTACTAGAGCTCGCAGTAGCACCTGGGTATTTGATACTGGTTCTGTTGCTAATATTTGCAACTCGAAACGGGGACTACGGAATAAGCGAACGCTAGCAAAGGACGAGGTGACGATGCGCGTGGGAAACGGTTCCAAAGTCGATGTGATCGCGGTCGGCACGCTACCTCTACATCTACCTTCGAGATTGATATTAGACCTAAATAATTGTTATTTGGTGCCAGCGTTGAGCATGAACATTATATCTGGATCTTGTTTGATGCGAGACGGTTATTCATTTAAATCAGAGAATAATGGTTGTTCTATTTATATGAGTAATATCTTTTATGGTCACGCACCTTTGAAGAGTGGTCTATTCTTGTTGAATCTCGAAGATAGCGATACACATATTCATAATGTAGAAGCCAAAAGATGCAAAGTTAATAATGATAGTGCAACTTATTTGTGGCACTGCCGTTTAGGTCATATCGGTGTAAAGCGCATGAAGAAACTCCATACTGATGGGCTTTTGGAACCACTTGATTATGAATCACTTGGTACTTGCGAACCGTGCCTCATAGGCAAGATGACTAAAACACCGTTCTCCGGTACTATGGAGAGAGCAACAGATTTATTGGAAATCATACATACCGATGTATGTGGTCCGATGAATATTGAGGCTCGTGGCGGATATCGTTATTTTCTCACCTTCACAGATGATTTAAGCAGATATGGGTATATCTACTTAATGAAACATAAGTCTGAAACATTTGAAAA
>NW_025247839.1:0-2376 GCF_018294505.1 Triticum aestivum | reverse complement strand
TTAACATAATCCCTCAGGGCCCAACATTAGGAAAATGAGCTTCTTTTGCATAGTTTGCTACGCAAAAGTGATGTGAAAGGAAACATTTGTTCGCACCAAACAAGGCCGACTAATTAAGCTCCAATAATGAATAAGATGTCGTTGCCGGACTTAGCGAGAGCGATCAGATGAGATCGAGTGAGAGAGACGGAGGTAGAAGAACGAGCTTAACAGAGTCAACAGAAGAATCAGACCCATCCACGAAGATTACTTGGCATATAAAATTGACATGATCTTGATGAAGTATACTGCAGATGTATTATCTTGCTATATATCAACAATCAGCGAGTTGATTACATACATAAAACTTGCAATGATGAAGCACTCCATGACAAATAACAGTAAATAAAAACTGAGAACTTGATGTCAGTGCACAGCTTTATCCCTCCCCTCCCTTCTATCCACTCTGCATCTGATACATACTACTACTGTTCAGGAATTATATTCTGCTCCATGATGTCAATGCACACTTTTATCTAAATTCTGTTATTTCAGTACCTGCAAATGTAAGTGCACATTTTGTTATTTCAGCCTGCAGTGTAAGTGTTACTGTTATACAACAAGTTCACACATAGTAGATCATGATGTCAAAATTCATGTTTCCAAGCTTTGAGATCATCTATGTAGATTCATAGCATGAACAGACTATTTGCACATATAATTATATATAAACAATCAGCAGAATCATCCACCCCGACCTTCATGGAGGAACCTGGACCAGGGGCGGCGGCCCCGTCAGACATGGTGACGGCGCCCTTGGCTGGCGACGTTCGCGGGGGGTGGAGGGACGGCGTCTTGACCGCGTGGGCGGTGAGTCGCCGGTGGATCTCCTCCGCGCTGCGGGCTCTCTCCCGCTGCACTTGGTGGCTTACGATTGTGGTCGTCAGCCTCGGTGCGTCCGTGGGGGCTGGTAGAGGTGACATCGGACCGGAGAAAACTTTGGATGACTCGTTCATCCCGACGGTGGCGACGACCAGGGTCGCCGTTCTCCTCCTTGCAGGCGTCGTCGAGGTCCCTGCCCTCCACCCCGACCCCATGCCCGGGTGAAAACCCTAAATCTCCTTAGAATTGGTGGCGGCGGCACTGCATGTGTCGTACCCTTCTTGGAGGCGCCACCTGGGGCGTTTGGGTGCTTGGTTTGAGGAACTGCAGGCGGAGGGGATGGGACCAGTGGAAACAGGTGGTGTTTCGCGTTGGAGGAGCGGCGTGGCATCTGGCATGTCGACAACAGCGGGTCTCAGCGGCATGGGGCAGCGGGGTCTCGCCGGTGGGCGTGTGATGATGGACGAGCGCAGGATGGTGGTGTTGATTGGCGTCGTGGTGGCGTCGATGGCAGCTAGACCGGGTAAGGTAGATGCAACAGTATAGCACTGAAGATGGATTGATGGCAGGTGGCTGCGGCGGCCTCATACCCGGCAGGCGTCTTGGTTGAGGAGTGCTCCGGACTAGTGGGTGCCCCATACCCGGCAGGTGTCCTGGTTGGGACCTCAGGTCTTAGATGTTAGGTTTGGCTATGAGATCTGTTTGGTATTAGGCCTAGACTATCAGCATCCTTACATCAACTGGATAGGAGTAGCGACACATGTTGCCTAGACGGTGGCTTTAGTCTTACTGTTGTATGACTTTGTAAGGTCTTGTGTAAATAATTAATAAAGTGGCTGCATGCATCGTACAGATGCAGAGGCTGGGGGTCCTCCTCCTTTTCTAAAAAAAAGCAGAAACTTCCCCGTAAATCATGAAGTAGCTTAATTGCATTATTAGCACTATTTTGTCTTAATACTGCCTGTTACCAAGATCCTTCCTAGTAGGAAGTACTTGATATGTGCTGATACAAGGGCGCCCTATATTTAAAAAGTATGCTGGGAGCTATAATAGCACAAGTTACGTAAACATGCAGCTAATATTTCTGCGGAGTGTGCAAGCTCTTTGATGGTGATGTAAGTAGGGGGGGTTCACTGTTTTGGGTGTTTTGTCTACTTTGAATAGGGCATATGTGATTGAACTTTGTGATTTCAGGTGCCAAAACAGTAGTACATTGTCATGATCAGATTAGGAAGCTGAGTGTTTGAGATAGGCAGAAATACTGGGCGCATATGTAACGATTTTCTGATGTGGTGCCCCTTCGTATGCATCCACAGCGCCCATATACTGAAGACTGTATCATCAGTTACACAGGTAGCTGCCCACCTATGGGACGGCTGGAACACTTTGCAAAGGCACTCTATTATTTCATTATTGGTCCTAACCCTACAGGGGGTATACCACGATGATTTGCTTTCAAGCTCCGGTCACGTCTACTCCTGTTTGAACTTCTCTGGTATCTTGCTTGGCTGGGTG
>NW_025247838.1:0-2376 GCF_018294505.1 Triticum aestivum | reverse complement strand
GTTACAGTTTCACTACCTTGTTTTAAGTGTTGCAACTTCTTAATCATGTCACGAGTATAATAAGCAGGGACGAAAGTATGTCGCATGGCAAGTTTCAAATCATCCCAAGTAGTAGGTATATAATCAAGGTGTAACCGACAATATTCACTCCACCAAACCAAAGCATAACCAGTGAAAGAACCAACCGCAACCTTAACCTTTTTATGTTCATCGAAATTATGGGAAGCAAATATATTTTTTATGTCGAACTCCCATTCAATATATAAAGCAGGTTTAAAACGGCCATTAAATGGTGGTATAGATACATTAACCTGATCATGTGCATTTGGATGTTTGTGCACCTCTCGTGACGGTTGTGGTATTTGCAAAGGTGGTGGCATGTCTCCCGCGATCGACAAAGCCCATGAATTGACTCTGGATCCTGTCATGATTAGTAGAACAAGAAACAAAACCCAAAAATAATGTTCCTATAACTACTAGGACGTGGTGGTAAAACGCTCACAGTAAAGCAAATATCAATGTCTTACAAGTTCTTACCATGCAGCAGGCGGTGATCGGCAACCAGCGGTGTCAAGTAACTCCGAATATTGAGTAAAGCGATTGCCAGGGGAGCGTACGTATACACGGTGTAGAAATATGTGGAGCTGGGTTGGCTATATATGGTAGCAAAAGATTAGCAATAATCAATTCAAAGATGCAATGTTGAATAAACGCTCAACGACGGTACTGTGCTGGTCCTAGGCTAGACCGGACTAGAGACGCGAGCCTAGAACACTAATGAGGTCACGGCATAGCACAACTAGCATCAATGAAGGATACTAAGTAGCTCTTGACAGCAAGATATAAGTGAAAATCACAACGGTAGTGAAGATAATGATGAAAAACAACTGCCAAGCAGGATATACAACAACTCTCTCTCCAACTTTCCTCTTGAAAAGTTTGAGACAATTTTCTGATAAATTCTTTCAAAGAATGCTACTAACTCAAGCTTTCCAATGCAAAAAGAATCACTCAATTCTGAGTTGATATGAGGAGTCAAAGAATTCTAAAACTGGCCTAAAAATTGGAACAAGCTGTGTTCACGAACTTCGGAGGGCAAAAAGACCTATTTAGAAGCCGATTTTGAGGTGTCAAATATTGAACTAGCTTCTGCAACTATTTAGATGTGTCTCGTCGCTATCTTCAATTTGAGTACTCACGGAGCCAAAACGGACTTCGTATGAGGAACATACACCTGTTTTACTGAACAGTGCGCAAAATAGATTCTAATCCGAATTCAGGTACGAGATTGATTCTAGATAGATCCAATTTTTTTTCTTCTCTCTTTTTTTTCTCACGCTTTTTTTTTTCTTTTTCTTTTTTTTTCTTTCCTTTTTTCTCTTTTTTTTTCTTTATCTTCTTTTTCTCCCTCTTTCCAAGACAAACTAGATAAGATGCAGATTCGATCAAGCGAAGATGTGAGTGACCTCAACTATGATTATGACAATAAACAGTGGGTAGCACGTGGTGGAAATTGGTGGATGGGATGGTGGACAGCGGATGGGATAATGATGCAGGGCTGCGTGACTAATGTGAACAGAACTCGAAACTCTAAAGGAACTAGACACTAAGACCAGCAACTCGACACGGCGATGCAACCGATAATTCAATAATGCAAACAATGAAAAGAAAATTGCAAAGGCTCAGTCTGGCTAGGACAAAGTATGAATAGATCTAACTTTTGTTTTGTGGCTTTTTCTTGGACAATAGGTAAGAAAATAAATCTAATCTAAGAAAAACTGGAAATTCTCACCGAGCAAGCTGAAAACTGATACCACTTGGTAGAGGCGGGGTGTCCCGATCTTTCGATGAGATGATAACTATCGATTTGGTGAAGATGACTTTGACAATCCGACTACAAACATGCACGACGTTGCGCCTTAGCAATTGCTAAACCAATCTCCAGAGGTTATTGACCACGCCGGTGCACGATCAACCTGACCACGAAGGTCTATTCCTGCAAGCAATCGAAGAACGAGCAAGAATATGATAAAGCAATCTGAATATTGCAAATATATATGAGGTATTGATAATGGTGGGGATCCGTAAGCGGTCTTGGTCTGGTCGTTGGACACAAACGAAGTACACGAAGTTGCAATGGCTAACTTTTAACTAAACAAATCCCAAGGAAAAGCTACTAGATGGATCTACTTATATAGGAGTAAGGGGTGGCGGCCAAGGAGGTGGGAGGACGTCCCAAGGCAGCCTAAAACTAAATCTAGGTCGTACAAGGCCAATGGGCCCAAGTGGAGGTGATGTAACACCTTTGGACTTGTAGTTTGACTCGGATTCTGCTGCAGCATCAGATTGTTTCGTCCACAACTCAACGCTCCGGAC
>NW_025247837.1:0-2376 GCF_018294505.1 Triticum aestivum | reverse complement strand
GGGTGTCGAAAGGGGAGCTCTGAGACGACCCCGCGCTACTGCTTTCTTTGTCCTGCGGAAGGAATGTGAACCATTTAGAAATATTGGGGATTAATTAGAATGCAACCATATAGAGCTAATTACGCGGGGGTGTATTTCTTACCAGAACAAGCTCAAGCTCCTTGGTCTTCGGATCCGTGGTAAGCTCCTTTGTTACCGGGTCCTCCTTGTACCGGGCCCTGAGAAAGTTCCTAGTCTGCTTGTCACTCTATTTCTCGAAGCGGGGCGGTAGGCCTTGCTCGGCACGCTGCGTGTCCTCCTTGTCCCATACAGGCTCCGCCACTCTGTAAACCGCCGGGACAGAGTTGGTGGACCCCTATGTTCAACTGCCGCATTTCTTTCGCTCACTTACTTGATTCGGAGGTTGCGGGGCTCTCGCACTTGATCTTGAACTCCTTGTAGTCATCTTCGCTCATCAAAGGATATTTCGCCTTGATCTTCTCATAACTATCACCTTTGTCAATCATTGCCTTCACCTTGCTTTTCCAAGTAGACAGGGTCGTGCTCATCGTCGTGAGGGCGGCACCGTTCACTATATTACCCGAGAGGCGTGTGTTTGCAAACTCAGCGAGGAACTTGTATTGTTCGTGCAGCTTTGTGAAGAGGAGGCTGCGCAAATTCCCTCGGTCCTTATGCCTTAGGTTCTCGGTGTTGATCGAGGCGGTGCTCCGGAGAATGCACCCGAGCTGAATCGAGTACCCCTTGACTATGTGTTTGGGCGCCGTCGGATGCCCGTCGGAGTTCACTTCAGTAAATTCCTCCCTACCGGTGCCGAGCACGTTCGGGCGCCGGTCCTTCCGTTGCCTTTTCGGTTGGCTGCCATCTGTGCGTGCGCCGCCATCATCAGTGGTGGCATCCGCGGCACCATCATCAGTGGGGTCATCCCCGACGCCACTAGGGGTTGTGTAGTCAGGATCGGTGTCTTCCGCGGCGTCCTCATAGCGGTGAGGTTCTTCCTCCAACTCCTGGGACAGCTCCCAGAATTGCTTGCCGCCCGAACCGCCGGCCTCATCATTGTGGGCCATGTTTCGCTCTAAATAGGAAAAAAGTTTGGTCAAAAAGTTGGTTATTGTCAAGGAACAAGATCATGGTCTCATCATTTAGGGTTTGTCGACACCGAGGCATCCTAAAAGCTAAGCTTTTATCATTTAGGGTTTGTCAACGCCGATGCACCCTAAAAGCCTAAGCGTACATCATTTAGGTTCTCATCGACACCGAGGCACCCTAAAAGCCAAGGTTTCATCATTTAGGGTTTGTCGGCATCGAGGCACCCTAAATGCTAAGTTTTCATCATTTAGGGTTTATCGATGCCGAGGCACCCTAGGTTTGGCCTAATCACTTGGCACTAATCAGTTGGCTCTATTGCCACCTATGTTGGGTTTATCATCTAGGGTTTATCGATGCTGAGGAGAATTTCTAAGTTGGGCCTAATCACTTGGCTCTATTGCCACCTATGGTTTAATGCAGCAAGAATAAAGGGTCAGTTAATCCTACTTAATTAAGTACTAAGATACCCCGGCCCATGCATTAGTAGCAAGTACCTCATATGTCCGATTTTTAGCAAAGTCATGCTAAAATTCACGGAAAATTTCAGCATGACCTTTGCTGAAAATAAGACATATGGAGTACCCGAATTTGCCAGAACGGAAGTTAATCGACATTCCGTCAAACTCAAGGGCCTCTCGGGGTACCTGCAAAATCATCACGACACGAAGGGCCTCTCAAGGGCCTCAAGCAGCAGCGGCGTCTCCCAGGACCCCATTTTTTTGCTAAATTTCTTTGAGCAACAATCAGAGCAGAAAATTCAGCATATTTCTATACAATTATTTTGGTATATATCAGGTTTTGACTGCATTTGCAAATGCATTCCATGTACTGCAACCCTCGAGAATTCCTAGCATGAGGTTTGTCCATCACTTTTGGCTCACTTAATCTACTCATCCTATGTCAATATCCACATGCTATGTCATCTGATGTT
Organism: Triticum aestivum; assembly: GCF_018294505.1. NCBI lineage: Eukaryota > Viridiplantae > Streptophyta > Magnoliopsida > Poales > Poaceae > Triticum > Triticum aestivum. The sequence continues at coordinate 359 of NW_025247837.1, read as the reverse complement.
CCTGAATCATTGTAGTTTAGGCACCATACAATATTGTTAGTTCAATGTGCTTTATATCCTAGTTATACTACTGCAGGAAAGGAGGATCATCATACACATATATATGTATAGCAATTGACAGGAGCTTCATCATTTTTAGTAACAACAATACATATATAGCAATTGGAAGCAAACAGATGTACACATAAGATAGAAATATAGTGCTGAAAGTTTAATGCTTACAAAAGACTTGCTGAAATAGTGAAAAATATGGAGTCACCAAGCTGGCTAAGAAACTCCCAAAGTCCACTAGCAAATCCAAGATCTAATCCTGTTACACACATCATAACAATTTAAGATAATTAGGATAAGGATAGTAG
>NW_025247836.1:0-2376 GCF_018294505.1 Triticum aestivum | reverse complement strand
GCACGTTTGTACCGTGCACCTATGCAGAGTGTTCGGCTGCACATGGCCTCCAAATCAATAGGCCCCTAATTTTCTATGTAATAGAGTAGTGATAATGAGCTTCAAAAAAAAAGCGTAGTGATAATGACAAATTTAGATCTTATTAATTTAGGTATATAGGTTAACATTATAGTGACCAAATGTAACATTTGTACTTGATATTAAATTAGTACATATAAATAAATCATTCCAAATAAATTATGCTTTATAAAAATAATGCTTTGGACACTTGGATCTAGATATGTGGATCGTGATAGTCTACGTCATGTCTTCTATAGACGGAGTCGATACTGAAGAAAAAGGAAAGGAACGCGTGAAATGGTCAGGAGGCCAAGAGCACAGTCCAGTCTTGACCAAGTACGTACCAGCTGCATGCGTAGCTTGCTTGTGTTCCCATCTACACAACATTCAAAGTCCAAAATTCAGCAGGTACACCCACTCGACGCTTCCACCAACCTCACACGTTTCTCCAACTCACCCGGGCATAGCCTGTACAGTATAAATAGGACCCGGCACAGCCGCCTAGCAAGCAAACACATTCTCCCGCTGAAGGATCAATACATCACCTGCCTTATAATCTCCTCTGCAAGCTCTTCTTCCATTTCCAACCGCAATGGCTGCGAGGAGAACCATTCTTCTCGCCATGGCTGCCATGGCCATCCTGAGCACGGCGTCTGCGGCAATCTACAACGTGGGCGAGCCGGGCGGCGCATGGGACCTCAGCACCAACTACGGCACTTGGGCGTCCTCTAGGAACTTCCAAACCAACGACCAGATCGTCTTCAAGTACTCCCCTCAGGCACACGACGTCCTCGAGGTCAGCAAGGCAGACTACGACTCTTGTAGCACCGCCAGCCCCGTCACCATTCTCAACTCCGGGAATGATGTTGTCACCCTCAACGCCACCGGCACCCGCTACTTCATCTGCGGATTCCCTGGTCATTGTGCGGGTGGCATGAAGGTTAAGATTGATGTCATGCCAGGCTCCTCCTCTACGTCACCTGCCCCGGCCAGCGGCCCAAGTGCAACCAACGCACCCCCGCCGACACCTGTCTCCACCGCCACCAATGTGGAGGCCACCGGGTTTGGCCTCGCCGTTTTGCTTGCTGTTGTCGGCCTCATGGCTTGAGAGTGCATCTCCACATTCGCAGGCACATGTGTACTTTATGTTTAGTTAGGAAATTATTACTAGCAATTATCTGTGTGTATACTCAAGTAGTTATGTGTATGTTGGATGTATTTGGGCTTTGCGTTTTACTGATTCATTTTGGAGGATTTGTTAAAAAAGATTATTTTAGTCTTATAGAACATTTGTCCTGAAACACGTTCGTTCTGAACCGTAAGAGCCCAGACTTTTGTAACTTAAACTTGCATTACAGAAAGATATACACATAGATTGGACATGCAATTAGTCTGCCCCGATTGTAAATGAACTATCCCAAAAGAACCAGCTGCCACAAATGGTGGAGAACAATTCGGATGGCCCCCGCCCGAACATACTGGATCAAAATCGTCTGGCCAAAAAATCATGTCCTTTGCTCGTGGAATGCCATACATGTTCATGTTTCTGGTGTTGCAAGGGACAATCACCGTCGTCGAGGGAAAGAGAGCCATGGGAATGGGTGATGGGTGCTTTTCGGGAGTGAATTCTTCCTTGTTATGTTCTTGTGGCTGGAGAACGATGACTATCGATGCTCTGAGAGACCAAAATCTCCCCACTCTAAGCCCCATCGTTCAGAACTATAAAAATACATGCGGCATTGGGTAAAAGTGATCCATCCAGGGATAGATAGGTCATGGCCCACGCGGCGCGGCACAACATTTCACCTCCGGCCGGATCCGCCACCTCCATTGGAACCGGATGCTGCTCCTCTTCCTCCTCGTTCTGCTACTCCTCCTCCTCCGGCTCTAGCGAGTCCGGAGGTAGGCCAGCTACGATGCGGGCGACACGCCTCGCCCAGATCTCCTCCTCGATCCGGAAGTGGCGCTCTGGCGTGAGCATAGCATAGGTCGTCTTCTTTTATCGGGCCAGGGCGGACGGCGAGGGAAGAGGGAGATGGACAAGGAGAGAAATGTGCTCCGACTGGAACAACGGAGAGGGCAGAAGAGGTTGTGGCTAGAGTTGGGGACGTCGGCCGGCTCAAATAGACGGACTTTGGCCTCGGGCATCGAGCCGAAGCGGCGCCACACGGCGGTCGCACCCTCACCGGAGGAGAAGCCCGTTGAGCTGTTGGGTTTCGGGGCAATTCTGTGTCGGACCCAGTCGTCAGTCCGACATGGCGGATGCGCCTGGACGTTTCAGGCCTATTTGAGACACCCGTCTGAGTCTTTTTTTTT
>NW_025247835.1:0-2376 GCF_018294505.1 Triticum aestivum | reverse complement strand
AGTGCATCAAGCTCACAAAGAGGCCTACATATTTTTATTTCTGCCATGCTCTGTTTTCTGCCAAGTCTGAAACCTGATGACGAAACTTGCTATGTTTACATGCTTGCCATCATATCTTCTGGTCCTTTTTGGCTTATGGTCAGTAAGGGACGTTTGTCATATGCATTTAGTAGAACGCTGACATGCCTTGTTTTGCTACGTTAAGTTCCTCTAGCATGTTGATTTCATGCTCTGAACATTGCTACCTGATGCTGTCTTCTGCTATGTCCAGTTTTTCGCTAAGTCTGTGAACCTGTTATCTTTTGCACTTTTGCCATGCTTGTTTGAGCTTGATATGTTGTGATCTAGCCGTAGCTCACTGTTTATCTTTTATCAAGCATCTCCTGTAGATCACTGCCATATTCTTTGTTGCTATGTTGGAGTGCTGTAGCATTGTTGCTTGTTGCTTTTTAAGTGCTATCATGCTGTTTATCGCAGATTCGTGTCATTCTTGTTTTGCTTGCCATTTGCAAACCGTGCATCCGATTCCGGTGATCTTTATATCGATTTCGACCGAAATCACCTCATCTTTCCAGTGGCATGCTTGGTTTGCAAAGTTACGTCCTTGTTCATCATTTTCCTTCCTGAACACGCACATGCATCGCATATCATATCTCGCATATCATACATGTTTTGCATCATGTTGCTTGTGCATTTCGCGTGATTGATTGTGGTGCCGGTTGCTTGTGTTCTTGTCTTGGGTAGAGCCGGGAGACGAGTTCGTGAACGAGGAACCTGTTCAGTACGCTTACGAGGATCAAGCTTTCGACAACTCTGAGAACCTTGCAGGCAAGATGACCACCCCTCGAAATCACTTCTATCTTTGCTATGCTAGTTGTTCGCTCTATTGCCATGCTGCGCTACCTATCACTTGCTATTTCATGTCTCCCATATTGCCATGTCAGCCTCTAACCATTCTTTCCTAGCAAACGGTTGTTTGGCTAAGTTACCGCTTTTGCTCAGCCCTTCTTATAGCGTTGCTAGTTGCAGGTGAAGTTGAAGTTTGTTCCATGTCGGAACATGGATATGTTGGGATATCACAATATCTCTTATTTAATTAATGCATCTATATATATTTGGTAAAGGGTGGAAGGCTCGGCCTTATGCCTAGTGTTTTGTTCCACTCTTGCCGCCCTAGTTTCTGATATACCGGGATTATGTTCGTTGAGTTTTCGTTCCTTACGCGGTCGGGTGATTTATGGGACCCCCTTGACAGTTCGCCTTGAATAAAACTCCTCCAGCAAGGCCCAACTTTGGTTTTACCATTTGCCGCCTAAGCCTTTTCCCCCGGGTTTTCGCGAGCCCGAGGGTCATCTTTATTTTAAACCCCCGGACCAGTGCTCCTTCGAGTGCTGGCCCAAACCGAGCGATGTCCGGCGCCCACTTGGCAACCAGGGTCTATGCCAACCCGACGTCTGGCTCATCCGTTGTGCCCTGAGAACGAGATATGTGCAGCTCCTATCGGGACTTGTCGGCACATTCGGGGGCTTTGCTGGTCTTGTTTTACCATTGTCGAAATGTCTTGTAAACCGGGATTCCGAGACTGATCAGGTCTTCCCGGGAGAAGGTTTATCCTTCGTTGACCATGAGAGCTTATGATGGGCTAAGTTGGGACACCCCTGCAGGGTATTATCTTTCGAAAGCCGTGCCCGAGGTTATGAGGCAGATGGGAATTTGTTAATGTCCGGTTGTAGAGAACTTGTCAGATGACCCAATTAAAATACATCAACTGCGTGTGTAGCCGTGATGATCTCTTCTCGGCGGAGTCCGGGAAGTGAACACGGTCTGAGTTATGTATGACGTAAGTAGGTGTTCAGGATCACTTCTTGGTCATTGCTAGATGACGTCCGTTCCTTTGCTTCTCTCCTCGCTCTCATTTACGTATGTTAGCCACCATATATGCTTATTGCCGCTGCAGCCCCACCTCATTACACCATTCTCCCCTTTAAGCTTAAATAGTCTTGATCTCGCGGGTGTGAGATTGCTGAGTCCCTGTGACTCAGAGATTCTACCAAAACAGTTGCAGGTGCCGACGATGCCAGTGCAGATGATGGCGTCGATCTCAAGTGAGAGTTCGACGAGGAACGTGGTCGTTACTATGTGTCTTTTCCTGATGATCAGTAGTGGAGCCCAGTTGGGACGATCGGGGATCTAGCATTTGGGGTTGTCTTATTTTCATCTGGATTTTGACCGTAGTCGGTCTATATGATTGTATTTTGGATGATGTATGAATTATATTCATGTATTGTGTGAAGTGGCGATTGTAAGCCAACTCTTTTTCCCATTCTTGTTCATTACATGGGATTGTGTGAAGATGACCCTTCTTGCGACAAAACC
>NW_025247834.1:0-2376 GCF_018294505.1 Triticum aestivum | reverse complement strand
CGGTATGTTACTTGCCCGAGACTCGATCGTCGGTATCCCAATACCTCGTTCAGTCTCGTTACCGGCAAGTCACTTTACTTGTACCGTAATGCATGATCCCGTGACCAAACACTTGGTAACTTTGAGCTCATTATGATGATGCACTACCGAGTGGGCCCAGTGATACCTCTCCGTTATACGGAGTGACAAATCCCAGTCTCGATCCGTGTCAACCCAACAGACACTTTCGGAGATACCTGTAGTGCACCTTTATAGTCACCTAGTTACGTTGTGACGTTTGGTACACCCAAAGCACTCCTACGGTATCCGGGAGTTACACGATCTCATGGTCTAAGGAAGAGATACTTGACATAGGAAAAGCTCTAGCAAAACGAACTACACGATCTTGTGCTATGCTTAGGATTGGGTCTTGTCCATCACATCATTCTCCTAATGATGTGATCCCGTTGTCAATGACATCTAATGTCCATAGTCAGGAAACCATGACTATCTGTTGACCAACGAGCTAGTCAACTAGAGGCTTACTAGGGACGTATTGTGGTCTATGTATTCACACATGTATTACGATTTCCGGTTAATACAATTATAGCATGAATAAAAGACAATTATCATGAATAAGGAAATATAATAATAATCCTTTTATTATTGCCTCTAGGGCATATTTCCAACAGTCTCCCACTTGCACTAGAGTCAATAATCTAGTTACATTGTGATGAATCGAACACCCATAGAGTTCTGGTGTTGATCATGTTTTGCTCGCGAGAGAGGTTTAGTCAATGGATCTGCGACATTCAGATCCATATGTACTTTGCAAATATCTATGTCTCCATCTTGAACATTTTCACGGATGGAGTTGAAGCGACGCTTGATGTGCCTGGTCTTCTTGTGAAACCTGTGCTCCTTGGCAAGGGCAATAGCTCAAGTGTTGTCACAGAAGAGTTTGATCGGCCCCGACGCATTGGGTATGACTCCTAGGTCGGTGATGAACTCCTTCACCCAAATTGCTTCATGCGCTGCCTCCGAGGCTGCCATATACTCCGCTTCACATGTAGATCCCGCCACGACGCTCTGCTTGTAGCTGCACCAGCTTACTGCTCCACCATTCAACATATACACGTATCCGGTTTGTGACTTAGAGTCATCCAGATCTGTGTCGAAGCTAGCGTCGACGTAACCCTTTACGACGAGCTCTTCGTCACCTCCATAAATGAGAAACATGTCCTTTGTCCTTTTCAGGTACTTCAGGATATTCTTGACCGCTGTCCAGTGTTCCTTGCCGGGATTACTTTGGTACCTTCCTACCAAACTTACGGCAAGGTTTACATCAGGTCTGGTACACAGCATGGCATACATAATAGATCATATGGCTGAGGCATAGGGGATGACGCTCATCTCTTCTTTATCTTTTGCCGTGGTCGGGCATTGAGCCGAGCTCAATCTCACACCTTGCAGTACAGGCAAGAACCCTTTCTTGGACTGATCCATTTTGAACTTCTTCAAAATCTTATCAAGGTATGTGCTTTGTGAAAGACCTATGAGGCGTCTCGATCTATCCCTATAGATCTTGATGCCTAATATGTAAGCAGCTTCTCCAAGGTCCTTCATTGAAAAACACTTATTCAAGTAGGTCTTAATGCTGTCCAAGAATTCTATATCATTTCCCATCAAAAGTATGTCATCTACATATATTACGAGAAATGCTACAGAGCTCCCACTCACTTTCTTGTAAACGCGGGCTTCTCCATAAGTCTGCATAAACCCAAACGCTTTGATCATCTCATCAAAGCGAATGTTCCAACTCTGAGATGCTTGCACCAGCCCATAAATGGATCGCTGGAGCTTGCACACTTTGTTAGCATTCTTAGGATCGACAAAACCTTCTGGCTGCATCATATACAGCTCTTCCTTAAGATAACCGTTAAGGAATGCCGTTTTGACGTCCATCTGCAATATCTCATAATCATAGTATGTGGCAATTGCTAACATGATTCGGACGGACTTAAGCTTCGCTACGGGAGAGAAAGTCTCATCGTAGTCAATCCCTTGAACTTGTCGATAACCCTTAGCGACAAGTCGAGCTTTATAGATGGTGACATTACCATCCGCGTCCGTCTTCTTCTTAAAGATCCATTTGTTTTCTATCACTCGCCGATCATCGGGCAAGTCAGTCAAAGTCCATACTTTGTTTTCATACATGGATTCTATCTCGGATTGCATGGCTTCTAGCCATTTGTTGGAATCTGGGCCCGCCATCGCTTCTTCATAGTTCGAAGGTTCACCGTTGTCTAACAACATGATTTCCAGGACAGGGTTGCCATACCACTCTGGTGTGGAACGTGTCCTTGTGGACCTACAAAGTTCAGTAGCAACTTGATC
>NW_025247833.1:0-2376 GCF_018294505.1 Triticum aestivum | reverse complement strand
AAAGTCGTTCGGAGTCCCGGATGAGATCCCGGACGTCACGAGGAGTTCCGGAATGGTCCGGAGGTAAAGATTTATATATGGGAAGTCCTATTTTGGCCACCGGAAAATGTTCGGGATTTTTCGGTATTGTACCGGGAAGGTTCTAGAAGGTTCCGAAGTGGGGCCCACCTGCATGGGGGGACCCACATGAACGTGGGTAGTGGGGGCAAGTCCCCACACCCCTGGTCAAGCCGCACCAAGATCCCACCTTAGAAGGAATAAGATCATATCCCGAAGGGATAAGATCAAGATCCCTAAAAAAGGGGGATAACAATCGGCGGGGAAGGGAAATGATGGGATTTCTTTCCCCCACCTTTGCCAACGCCCCAATGGACTTGGAGGGCAAGAAACATGCCCCTCCACCCCTATATGTAGTGGGGAGGCGCATGGGAGCAGCACCCCAAGCCCTGGCGCCCCTCCCTCCCGTGACACCTCTTCCTCCCGGCTTGCGCTTGGCGAAGCCCTGCCGGGATCCCGCTACTTCCACCACCACGCCGTCGTGCTGCCGGATCTCCATCAACTTCTCCTCCCCCCTTGCTGGATCAAGAAGGAGGAGACGTCCCCGCTCCGTACGTGTGTTGAACGCGGAGGTGCCGTCCGTTCGGCGCTAGGATCATCGGTGAATTGGATCACGACGAGTACGACTCCATCAACCCCGTTCTCTTGAACGCTTCCGCTCGCAATCTACAAGGGTATGTAGATGCACTCCTCCCCTCTCGTTGCTAGCATCTCCTAGATTGATCTTGGTGACACGTAGGAAAATTTTGAATTTCTGCTACGTTCCCCAACAGTGGCATCATGAGCCAGGTTTATGCGTAGATTCTATGCACGAGTAGAACACAAAGTAGTTGTGGGCGACGATTTGTTCAATTTGCTTACCATTACTAGTCCTATCTTGATTCGGCGGCATTGTGGGATGAAGCGGCCCGGACCGACCTCACACGTACTCTTACGTGAGACAGGTTCCACCGACTGACATGCACTTGATGCATAAGGTGGCTAGCGGGTGTCTGTCTCTCCCACTTTAGTCGGATCGGATTCGATGAGAAGGGTTCTTATGAAGGGTAAACATCAATTGGCATATCACCGTTGTGGCTTTTGCGTAGGTAAGAAACGTTCTTGCTAGAAACCCATAGCAGCCACGTAAAACATGCAACAACAATTAGAGGACGTCTAACTTGTTTTTGCAGGGTATGCTATGTGATGTGATATGGCCAAAAGGATGTGATGAATGATATATGTGATGTATGAGATTGATCATGTTCTTGTAATAGGAATCACGACTTGCATGTCGATGAGTATGACAACCGGCAGGAGCCATAGGAGTTGTCTTAATTTATTGTATGACCTGCGTGTCAATGAAAAACGCCATGTAATTACATTACTTTATTGCTAACCGTTAGCCATAGTAGTAGAAGTAATAGTTAGCGAGATAACTTCATGAAGACACGATGATGGAGATCATGGTGTCATGCCGGTGACGAAGGTGATCATGCCGCGCCTCGAAGATGGAGATCAAAGGCGCAAGATGATATTGGCCATATCATGTCACTTTATGATTTGCATGTGATGTTTGTCATGTTTATATCTTATTTTCTTAGAACGACGGTAGCATAAATAAGATGATCCCTCACTAAAATTACAAGAGATGTGTTCCCCCTAACTGTGCACCGTTGCGAAGGTTCGTTGTTTCGAAGCACCACGTGATGATCGGGTGTGATAGATTCTAACGTTCGCATACAGCGGGTGATGACGAGCCTAGCATGTACAGACATGGCCTCGGAACACAAGCAAAACACTTAGGTTGACTTGACGAGCCTAGCATGTACAGACATGGCCTCGGAACACAAGAGACCGAAAGGTCGAACATGAGTCGTATAGTAGATACGATCAACATGGAGATGTTCACCGATGATGACTAGTCCATCTCACGTGATGATCGGACACGGCCTAGTCGATTCGGATCATGTATCACTTAGATGACTAGAGGGATGTCTGTCTAAGTGGGAGTTCATTAAATAATCAGATGAACTTAATTATCATGAACATAGTCAAAAGGTCTTTGTAAATAATGTCGTAGCTTACGCTTTAGTTCTACTAAGATATGTTCCTAGAGAAAATTTAGTTGAAAGTTGATAGTAGCAATTATGCGGACTGGGTCCGTAAACTGAGGATTGTCCTCATTGCTGCACAGAAGGCTTATGTCCTTAATGCACCGCTCGGTGTGTTGAACCTCGAGCGTCGTTTGTGGATGTCGCGAACATCTGACATACACGTTTTGATGACTACGTGATAGTTCAGTGTGTGATGCTAACGGTTTAAAATTGTGGCACCAAA
>NW_025247832.1:0-2376 GCF_018294505.1 Triticum aestivum | reverse complement strand
GATTACTTGGACTGACTTCTGTCGGGACTTCAAAGCGCACCACATTCCACAAAGTGTTGTTGAGAGCAAGCGTGAGGAGTTCCGCAATCTCAAGCAAGGAAACATGTCTGTGTATCAATACAACATTCAGTTTCAGAAACTTGCTCGCTTCGCTAAGCAAGACGTTCCTGATGAGAAGAGCATGATCTATCACTTCCGAGGTGGTCTTAAAGAGGATCTGCAGTTAGCTCTCGTTCTTGTTGAGCCTACTCAGTTTGATCAATTCTACAATATGGCACTGAAGCAAGAGGCTGCTCAGCTCAAGTGTGAGGCTTCTAAGAAGAGAGTCAGGGATGCAGTTCAGTCTTCTTCTTCCTCACTTGTGTCAGCTAAGCAACAGAAGTTCTGGTTGCCTCCTCCTCCGTTTCGTCAGTCTTACCAGCAGAAGAACAAAGGTGGCCATAGTTCTTCCAACTCTTCCAACTCTGGCTATCAGAACAAGTCTCAGAATCAAGCTCCAAAGTCCAATGCTCCTTATCACCGTCCACTCTCAGAGGTGACTTGCAACAAATGTCAGCAGAAAGGTCACTATGCTAACAAGTGCTTCAACCAGAGGCGTCTTGCTCCTCCTCCTCCTGTCAGATCTTCCAGCAATGCAGTGGTCAAGCATAACCCAAAGTTTGCCAAGGTGAACATGATGTAGGCAGCTCAAGCGGAGGAATCTACTGATGTGATAATGGGTAATCTCTCAGTTAATGATATTCCTGCAAAAGTTCTTTTTGATACTGGTGCATCGCATTCTTTCTTGTCATACCCATTTGCATCGAAGCACAATGTTGACACAGAGATTTTATCCAAAGTTATGCAAGTTGTTTCTCCGGGTAAGCTTTTGTCGTCTAGTTTGGTTGCTCCCGATGTTTCCATCAAGTTGGGCGACTATAGATTTCAGTCTTCTCCAATTGTTCTTGGTGACTCGGATATTGATCTTATTCTCGGGATGGACTGGCTTTCTAAGCACAAAGCTCAACTTGATTGTGCTTCCAGGGAAATTCAATTGACACACTCGTCTGAGGATGTGATTATTTTTGCCGCTCGTAATGAAACCATTCGGTTTTTCTCTCTCAATGAGAAGGGCGAATTGGATGCCATATCTCAAATTCCAGTCGTTTGCGAGTATCAAGATGTCTTTCCAGAAGAGCTTCCGGGTATGCCTCCGCACCGGCCAGTTGAGTTCGTTATCGAACTAGAGCCTGGTACTGTACCCGTTTGCAAGCGTCCATACAAGCTTGGTCCTAACGAGCTGAAGGAATTGAAGAAGCAGCTCGATGAACAAGAACGTCTGGGTTTGATCAGACCGAGTTCTTCTCCATGGGGTTGTGGTGTTCTTTTTGTCAAGAAGAAGGATGGCACGGACCGACTTTGTGTCGACTACCGTCCATTGAATAAGAAGACAATCAAGAACAAGTACCCACTTCCCAACATCAATGAGCTATTCGAGCAACTCAAAGGTGCTAAAGTATTCTCGAAGCTTGACCTTCGTATGGGTTATCATCAGATTCGCATTCGTGAAGAAGATATTCCCAAGACAGCATTCAGAACAAGCTTTGGTTCTTATGAGTATACTGTCGTGTCTTTCGGCCTTGTCAATGCTCCTCCGGTCTTCTCTCGGATGATGAATTTCATCTTCAACCCCTACACCAATGAATTCGTTCTGGTGTATCTCGATGATATCTTGGTCTTCTCCAAGAATAAGCAGGATCATGCCAAACATTTGCGATTGGTGCTCGACAAGCTCAGAGAGTATCAATTCTATGCGAAGTTCTCCAAATGTGAGTTTTGGCTCGATGAAGTTCTTTTCCTTGGTCACATCATCTCCGCCAAAGGCATCGCTGTTAACCCCGAGAAGGTGTCCGCAGTTCTGGATTGGGAACCTCCTCAAAATGTCAAGCAGCTCCGCAGTTTTCTGGGTCTTGCAAGTTATTGCCGAAGATTCGTTGAGAATTTTTCCAAGATTGCAAAGCCTCTTTCCAACCTCCTTCAGAAGCATGTGAAATATGTCTGGTCTCCTGAGTGTGAAGTTGCTTTCAACACTCTCAAACAGAAACTAGTCACAGCTCCTGTCTTGACTCCTCCTGATGAATCCAAGCCGTATGAAGTTTTCTGTGATGCTTCTCTCCAAGGTCTCGGTGCTGTGTTAATGCAAGAGAAGAAAGTTGTGGCTTATACCTCTCGGCAGTTGAAGCCCAACGAGAAGAACTACCCCACTCACGATCTTGAGTTGGCGGCAGTTGTCCATGCATTGATTACGTGGAGACATCTCTTGTTGGGAAGACAAGTGGACATTTTCACTGATCACAGGAGTCTCAAGTATATCTTCACTCAGCCCAACCTCAATCT
>NW_025247831.1:0-2376 GCF_018294505.1 Triticum aestivum | reverse complement strand
GGTTTTGTCGCAAGAAGGGTCATCTTCACACAATCCCATGTAATGAACAAGAATGGGAAAAAGAGTTGGCTTACAATCGCCACTTCACACAATACATGAATATAATTCATACATCATCCAAAATACAATCATATAGACCGACTACGGTCAAAATCCAGATGAAAATAAGACAACCCCAAATGCTAGATCCCCGATCGTCCCAACTGGGCTCCACTACTGATCATCAGGAAAAGACACATAGTAACGACCACGTTCCTCGTCGAACTCTCACTTGAGATCGACGCCATCATCTGCACTGGCATCGTCGGCACCTGCAACTGTTTTGGTAGAATCTCTGAGTCACAGGGACTCAGCAATCTCACACCCGCGAGATCAAGACTATTTAAGCTTAAAGGGGAGAATGGTGTAATGAGGTGGGGCTGCAGCGGCAATAAGCATATATGGTGGCTAACATACGTAAATGAGAGCGAGGAGAGAAGCAAAGGAACGGACGTCATCTAGCAATGACCAAGAAGTGATCCTGAACACCTACTTACGTCATACATAACTCAGACCGTGTTCACTTCCCGGACTCCGCCGAGAAGAGATCATCACGGCTACACACGCAGTTGATGTATTTTAATTGGGTCATCTGACAAGTTCTCTACAACCGGACATTAACAAATTCCCATCTGCCTCATAACCTCGGGCACGGCTTTCGAAAGATAATACCCTGCAGGGGTGTCCCAACTTAGCCCATCATAAGCTCTCATGGTCAACGAAGGATAAACCTTCTCCCGGGAAGACCTGATCAGTCTCGGAATCCCGGTTTACAAGACATTTCGACAATGGTAAAACAAGACCAGCAAAGCCCCCGAATGTGCCGACAAATCCCGATAGGAGCTGCACACATCTCGTTCTCAGGGCACAACGGATGAGCCAGACGTTGGGTTGGCATAGACCCTGGTTGCCAAGTGGGCGCCGGACATCGCTCGGTTTGGGCCAGCACTCGTAGGAGCACTGGTCCGGGGGTTTAAAATAAAGATGACCCTCGGGCTCGCGAAAACCCGGGGGAAAAGGCTTAGGCGGCAAATGGTAAAACCAAAGTTGGGCCTTGCTGGAGGAGTTTTATTCAAGGCGAACTGTCAAGGGGGTCCCATAAATCACCCGACCGCGTAAGGAACGAAAACTCAACGAACATAATCCCGGTATATCAGAAACTAGGGCGGCAAGAGTGGAACAAAACACTAGGCATAAGGCCGAGCCTTCCACCCTTTACCAAATATATATAGATGCATTAATTAAATAAGAGATATTGTGATATCCCAACATATCCATGTTCCGACATGGAACAAACTTCAACTTCACCTGCAACTAGCAACGCTATAAGAAGGGCTGAGCAAAAGCGGTAACTTAGCCAAACAACCGTTTGCTAGGAAAGAATGGTTAGAGGCTGACATGGCAATATGGGAGACATGAAATAGCAAGTGATAGGTAGCGCAGCATGGCAATAGAGCGAACAACTAGCATAGCAAAGATAGAAGTGATTTCGAGGGGTGGTCATCTTGCCTGCAAGGTTCTCAGAGTTGTCGAAAGCTTGATCCTCGTAAGCGTACTGAACAGGTTCCTCGTTCACGAACTCGTCTCCCGGCTCTACCCAAGACAAGAACACAAGCAACCGGCACCACAATCAATCACGCGAAATGCACAAGCAACATGATGCAAAACATGTATGATATGCGAGATATGATATGCGATGCATGTGCGTGTTCAGGAAGGAAAATGATGAACAAGGACGTAACTTTGCAAACCAAGCATGCCACTGGAAAGATGAGGTGATTTCGGTCGAAATCGATATAAAGATCACCGGAATCGGATGCACGGTTTGCAAATGGCAAGCAAAACAAGAATGACACGAATCTGCGATAAACAGCATGATAGCACTTAAAAAGCAACAAGCAACAATGCTACAGCACTCCAACATAGCAACAAAGAATATGGCAGTGATCTACAGGAGATGCTTGATAAAAGATAAACAGTGAGCTACGGCTAGATCACAACATATCAAGCTCAAACAAGCATGGCAAAAGTGCAAAAGATAACAGGTTCACAGACTTAGCGAAAAACTGGACATAGCAGAAGACAGCATCAGGTAGCAATGTTCAGAGCATGAAATCAACATGCTAGAGGAACTTAACGTAGCAAAACAAGGCATGTCAGCGTTCTACTAAATGCATATGACAAACGTCCCTTACTGACCATAAGCCAAAAAGGACCAGAAGATATGATGGCAAGCATGTAAACATAGCAAGTTTCGTCATCAGGTTTCAGACTTGGCAGAAAACAGAGCATGGCAGAAATAAAAATATGTAGGCCTCTTTGTGAGCTTGATGCACT
>NW_025247830.1:1871-2377 GCF_018294505.1 Triticum aestivum | reverse complement strand
ATCTGTTACACGGGCACTTCAATGTTTTTAAACTTATTTGAATTCCAGCCTATTTTTTCGTTCAGTATGCATCATTCAAAGAGACGTCATCAATTTTCAACACGTTCTGACATCATTTGCTGTTTTTCAGTCATTTACCGGTTTCTTTAGGGAGCTAAATGATGATGAAATTCAAAATCACTACAAAATGAACTCTGAAAATGTGGGAACTTGGCATGGTATCATCATTTCGCCCGCATAGCTTGTGCAAAAGAGTAGAGATGGTCACGGCGAAAACTGGACGCACCTCGTTTGCAAACTGGACAATCTCTTTCGGAGTATCGGGGTTTCGGACGAGAACTCATCTGTTACACGGGCACTTCAATGTTTTTTCAACTTATTTGAACTCCATCCTATTTTTGCGTTCCGTATGCATCATTCAAAGTGACGTCGTCAATTTCCAACACGTTCTGACATCACTTGCTTTTTTCAGTCATTTATCGATTTGTTTAGGGAGCTAAATGACG
>NW_025247830.1:1148-1861 GCF_018294505.1 Triticum aestivum | reverse complement strand
CAGTATGCATCATTAAAAGCGACGTCATCAATTTCCAACACGTTCTGACATCATTTGCTATTTTTCAGTCATTTACCGATTTGTTTAGGGAGCTAAATGACGGTGAAATTGAAAATCACTACAAAATGAACTCTGAAAATGTTGGAACTTGGCATGGTATCATCATTTCGCCCGCATAGCAAGTGCAAAAGAGTAGAGAGGGTCACGGCAAAAACTGGACGCACCTCGTGTACAAACTGGACAATGTCTTTCGGAGTATCGGGGTTTCGGACGAGAACTCATCTGTTACACGGGCACTTCAATGTTTTTTCAACTTATTTGAACTCCATCCTATTTTTGCGTTCAGTATGCATCATTCAAAGCGACGTCGTCAATTTCCAACACGTTCTGACATCACTTGCTTTTTTCAGTCATTTATTGATTTGTTTAGGGAGCTAAATGACGGTGAAATTGAAAATTACTACAAAATGAACTCTAAACATGTTGGAACTTGGCATGGTATCATCATTTTGCCCTCATAGCATGTGCAAAAGAGTAGAGAGGGTCACGACGAAAGCTGGACACACCTCGTGTACAAACTGGACAATCTCATTCGGAGTATCAGGGTTTTGGACGAGAACTCATCTGTTACACGGGCACATCAATGTTTTTTAAACTTATTTGAACTCCGGCCTATTTTTGCGTTCAGTATGCATCATTCAAAGCGACGTCAT
>NW_025247830.1:0-1138 GCF_018294505.1 Triticum aestivum | reverse complement strand
GGGGTTTCGGACGAGAACTCATCTGTTACACGGGCACTTCAATGTTTTTTCAACTTATTTGAACTCCATCCTATTTTTGCGTTCCGTATGCATCATTCAAAGTGACGTCGTCAATTTCCAACACGTTCTGACATCACTTGCTTTTTTCAGTCATTTATCGATTTGTTTAGGGAGCTAAATGACGATGAAATTGAAAATCACTACAAAATGAACTCTGAAAATGTTGGAACTTGGCATGGTATCATCATTTCGCCCTCATAGCTTGTGCAAAAGAGTAGAGAGGGTCACGACGAAAGCTGGACGCACCTCGTGTACAAACTGGACAATCTCATTCGGAGTATCAGGCTTTTGGACGAGAACTCATCTGTTACACGGGCACTTCAATGTTTTTCAAACTTATTTGAACTCCGGCCTATTTTTGCGTTCAGTATGCATCATTCAAAGCGATGTCATCAATTTCCAACACGTTCTGACATCATTTACTGTTTTTCAGTCATTTATCGATTTGTTTAGGGAACTAAATGATGGTGAAATTGAAAATCACTACAAAATGAACTCTGAAAATGTTGGAACTTGGCATGGTATCATCATTTCGCCCGCATAGCATGTGCAAAAGTGTAGAGAGGGTCACGGCGAAAACTGGACGCACCTCGTGTACAAACTGGACAATGTCTTTCGTAGTATCGGGGTTTCGGACGAGAACTCATCTGTTACACGGGCACTTCAATGTTTTTTCAACTTATTTGAACTCCATCCTATTTTTGCGTTCAGTATGCATCATTCAAAGCGACGTCGTCAATTTCCAACACGTTCTGACATCACTTGCTTTTTTCAGTCATTTATTGATTTGTTTAGGGAGCTAAATGACGGTGAAATTGAAAATTACTACAAAATGAACTCTAAACATGTTGGAACTTGGCATGGTATCATCATTTTGCCCTCATAGCATGTGCAAAAGAGTAGAGAGGGTCACGACGAAAGCTGGACACACCTCGTGTACAAACTGGACAATCTCATTCGGAGTATCAGGGTTTTGGACGAGAACTCATCTGTTACACGGGCACATCAATGTTTTTTAAACTTATTTGAACTCCGGCCTATTTTTGCGTTCAGTATGCATCATTCAAAGCGACGTCAT
>NW_025247829.1:0-2377 GCF_018294505.1 Triticum aestivum | reverse complement strand
TGGTCTTACGCCTAAAATGAATGGTTTATTGAATCTCGATCGTAGTGATACACATGTTCATGCCAAAAGATATAAGATAGTAATGATAGTAGCACCTACTTGTGGCACTGCCACTTAAGTCATATCGGTATAAAACGCATGAAGAAGCTCCATGTTGATGGATCTTTAGGCTCACTCGTTTTTGAAAAGTTTGAGACATGTGAACCATGTCTATTGGTGTATATGCATGAAGAAACTCCATGCAAATGGACCGTTTGAACTCACTTGATTTTGAATCACTTGAGACATGCAAATCATACCACATGGGCAAGATGACTGAAAGCCTTGTTTTCAGTAAAATGGAACTAGAAAGCAACTTGTTGGAAGTAATACATTTGATGTGTGCAGTCCAATGAGTGCTGAGGCATGTAGTGGATATCGTTATGTTCTTACTTCACAGATGATTTGAGTAGATGTTGAGTATATTTACTTGATGAATCACGAGTTTGAATTATTGAAAGGTTCAAGTAATTTCAGTGTGAAGTTGAAAGATCGTCGTGACAAGAGGATAAAATATCTATGATATGATCATAGAGATGAATATCTGAATTACGAGTTTGGCACAGAATTAAGACATTGTGGAAATCGTTTCACAACTAATACAGCCTGGAACACCATAGTGTGATGGTGTGTCCGAACATCATAACTGCACCCTATTGGATATGATGCATACCATGATGTCTCTTATCGAATTACCACAATAGTTTATGGGTTAGGCATTAGAGACAACCACATTCACTTTAAAAGGGCACCACGTAGTTCCGATGAGATGACACCGTATGAACTATGGTTTAGAGAAAACCTAAGCTGTCATTTCTTAAAAGTTTGGGGCTACGATGCTTATATGAAAAAGTTTCAGGCTGATAAGCTCGAACCCAAAGCGGATAAATGCATCTTCATAGGACACCCAAAACAGTTGGGTATACCTCCTGTCTCAGATTCGAAAGCAATAAGGGGTTGTTTCTAGAATCGGGTCCTTTCTCGAGGAAAAGTTTCTCTCGAAAGAATTGAGTGGGAGGATGGTGGAAACTTGATGAGGTTATTGAACCGTCACTTCAACTAGTGTATAGCAGGGCACAAAGAGTTGTTCCTGTGGCACCTACACCAATTGAAGTGGAAGCTTATGATATTGATCATGAGACTTCGGATCAAGTCACTCCCAAACCTCGTAGGATGACAAGGATGCGTACTACTTCAGAGTGGTACGTAATCCTGTCTTGGAAATCATGTTGCTAGACAACAATGAACCTACGAGCTATGGAGAAGCGATGGTGGGCCTGGATTCCGATAAATGGCTCGAGGCCATAAAAATCCGAGAGAGGATCCATGTATGAAAACAAAGTGTAGACTTTGGCAGAACGGCTCGATGGTCGTAAGGCTGTTGAGTACAGATGGATTTTAAAAGGAAGACGGACAATGATGGTAAATGTCACCATTAAGAAAGCTCGACTTGTCGTTAAGAAGTTTCCCGACAAGTTCAAGGAGTTGACTACGGTGAGACTTTCTCACTCGTAGCGATGCTAAGAGTCTGTTGGAATTATATTAGCGATTACTGCATTATTTATGAAATCTTGCAGATAGGATGTCAAAATATTGTTTCCTCGACATTGAGGAAAGGTTGTATGTGATAAAACTGGAAGGTTTTGTCAATCCTGAAAGATGCTAATAAGTATGCGAAGCTCCAGCAATCCTTCTAAGGATTGGAGTAAGCATCTCGGAGTTGGAATGTATGCTTTGATGATTTGATCAAAGATTTTGGGTGTATACAAAGTTTATGAGAAACTTGTATTTCCAAAGAAGTGAGTGGGAGCACTATAGAATTTCTGATGAATATATGTTGTTGACATATTGTTGATCAGAAATGACATAGAATTTCTGGAAAGCATATAGGGTTATTTGGAAAGTGTTTTCAATGGAAAGCCTAGATTAAGCTACTTGAACATTGAGCATCAAGATCTATAAGGATTAGATCAAAACGCTTAATGGTACTTTCAAATGAGCACATACCTAGACATGATCTTGAAGGTGTTCAAGATGGATCAGTCAAAGAAGGAGTTCTTGCCTGAGTTGTAAGGTATGAAGTTAAGACTTAAAGCTCGACCACGGCAGAATAGAGAGAAAGGACGAAGGTCGTCCCCTATGCTTAAGACATAGGCTCTACAGTATGCTATGCTGTGTACCACACCTGAAGTGTGCCTTGCCATGAGTCAGTCAAGGGGTACAAGAGTGATCCAAGAATGGATCACAGGACAGCGGTCAAAGTTATCCTTAGTAACTAGTGGACTAAGGAATTTTCTCGATTATGGAGGTGGTAAAAGAGTTCGTCGTAAAGGGTTAC
>NW_025247828.1:0-2377 GCF_018294505.1 Triticum aestivum | reverse complement strand
ACAAAACTTTTACTAACATGGCTGTGCGGCCCATGGGCCCACGTCGCCATTGGGTGGTAGTAGGATCTTTTACTCCTCGACCTTTACTCTGGGACTCTGAACTCTCTTCTACTCGGGTTAAACGATTTCTACTAAAATCTGACTTTAGGTTCTCGAAAATACTTTCTCCCGGAGAGCCCCTTCAGTCCAGGTGATCGCCGACTGCACCAGAAGATTTCGAAGTTACTCGCCGAAACTCTTTTGAGACTTTGTGTCCGTTGCTTTTGCAATTCCCTACCATCGAAATATCCCTATGGATAAATACATACACTTGACGTTCTTACTTTTATTCCCAGTTGATCTTGTTATTACAAGATACCCCGTAATTCTCTCTATTGATCCGAGAATATCTTGTGCCTACTGTCTTGCAATTCCTTGTCACCTGAATACCCCTATGGATAATTCTCGCACTTGTCGAGTATCCGCTTATCCCCAGCTGTTCATGTGTTTCACAAAAGTCTTCAAAATAATATTCGATCTTCCGAAAATCCTCTAGAGCCTTTGGCTCTTGAAATTCTTGCTTGCTTGCATTATGGTTAATCCCATAAGTCTCGTAGTCTTAATGACATTCCTTGTCATTATCATTTTGAGTCTGTTGACTCAATATGTTTGCGAATACCCGCAAACGTCATTGATCCTTATAAATTACCTTCCGGCTGAGCTGCCATTCTTTTAACTGGAATTGGTTGTCGACCAATCCAATTGTCTTTGATTGTACCCTAAGGCTATTCAACTTATCCAACCCTAATTAGAGCATTGCTTCGGATCCCTTGATTTGGAAATCATAATTCCTTTGCATTTGACAATTGAGTTAGTCAGTTGTTTCTATAATCTGATCTCCTTGCATTCTTCTTCCTCTAGTTGAGTACCGATGCTCACGTCAGAACCCTTTTGGACCACCAGATCCTTTGTTGGATTTTATCTGACAATGCCCTTCATATTCAATAACCTAGTGAGCCTTTCCTCTGATACATAATGCCTTTGGTAAATTGTATCCTCTCCTTTTGCCAACCATGCTCTGCTTTTGAGCTGGTGATATCTACTCTTGAAGATTGTGGTATATGTTTCCACGATACCCTAACGGGTTGATCCGATGCCTTCCTTTATATGTGTGAACTCGGAAGTTTTCACGAGTCATACTCATCTGGTATTTCACCAGGTAAAACTTTCAACATTAATGCCTTTATCAAAGCGAATAGTGAATGGAAGGTTATACATTGAAGAAGTGGGAGTCGACCTTGAACCTTGCGTTCATGCCCAGGGACACGATGTATAACTTATCATGGAAGCTGCTCGTAAAAATAATTATTCCTTTGGTATAAGTTCATCTTATATCTAGGATCTGGCCTTTTGCAACCGTGGTTCCGACCATGATTGTTCTTCTTAGATCTCATTTCTCGGACAAGTTAAAACAATTGTCTTCTATGGAACAATACACCAGTCCAACCTTTACTTTGATCTTGTGTCGAGTATTACCCCCCTGGTATCTCGAGATTATCATGGAACTGCATAACTTCCTATGAGTTCTTCATCAAGTACTACATACTCATTGATTACAAATTTTTCATTGGGCTCTGAGTTATTAAACACTCAAAGACACCGATAACTAAACCGAGTCCGCATTACGGTTTAACAACTCTTACTAATATTCTTTATGTACGAGTTTGTACCCGATCACGCCATTCCTAGCCTGTTTGGCTACATCATTGCCGTGATGATTCTAACTGTGCTACCTGGTCCTTATTCTCGGAGCACCAATTTGCGACGATAGCTAAGCTTACGTCGATCTTCCTCGTCATATCATTTCGCCTTGAACAACGAGCTAGATTTCAAGTTTGTGTTGTACCCTTGGTTCCAATAACCTTTCACTTCATCATTACTTGACTTGATGTCGTTACCGATCGATTACATCTTCATGAACTCTCGCGACAAAGGTGTCGTGATCATCAACATTCTGAGCTCATCCAGGATATCAATTGAATTCATGATGAGAAATACCATCCTTGCCCTCGATGAACTGTATTATCGTCGACCACTTTATTGCCCTCCCACCAACACAAGCTTGTTCATGTTTGGTGTTATACCTTGAGTTCCTTGCTATCCAGTAATTGTTCTTCTTTACCTTGGAACATCAACATCTCTTATGTCCTCAATGTTGTGAGAAATTCACCACCCTTAAGAATTCTTGATACCAGTGATACTTATTAACATCACCATTCTTTTCTTGGTCCCCGTGATGTTTCTAACCGGAATACCGACAAATGGTCTGTGATGTGTAAATTCTAAACTTCGAGCAACCCTCTTGCTTTGAAGTTATTGGTCTATAGTTTCATTCTAC
>NW_025247827.1:0-2377 GCF_018294505.1 Triticum aestivum | reverse complement strand
TAGCCGAGAATAGTTCTCGGCAAAGGCGTTGCCAAGGTTTTTTCTTCCTTCACCGAGTGTCTCAGGTACTCGGCAAAGTAGGAGATTCCAGGGTCTGTATTCCGCTTCAGCCTCAACATCTTGATGATGGATAAAACATGGTAGTGTGCACTTGTAATACAGATGCCACGGGGGTTATCTTTTTCATTGTTTAAAATGCCCACCTTAATTTTTGGTGGTATGATGTAGAGTCTCTCTGGCAAGTCGACTTAGATAAATCTTTTTGACCTGCCACTGAACCATCCAATTGATCCATTAGGACAAGGTGTTAAGCTAGTGGGGCTTATAAGAAAACTCAGTCATAGATTGATTAATTAGAATGGAGTAGTAGGTTGTGACTTCATTTTATTTTCCACTGTTGAATTCTAACAGGAAGCACGGCTGTCGAAGGTTTAGCAATCCCTCTGGCAAGATGCAGAGATGGATATTTCCCCCATCATGTTTAACAGTGCTATTAACAAAATGTAGTACATACATAATTTGAATTGGAAACAGTGTGTCCATGTCCTCTTTGTAAAAATTATACTCCGCGGTGCCTAGTCCGGTTACTATTTTCATCATAATTTATGAAGCGTCGGTGGATGTCACTCTTGTTTGAGATTACGATGATGAATCTCTGCCACTGATATATCCCAATAGCAAAACGGTAAATCGCATGATCCTTTTCTATTGCTTTAAAGCACTAGTAGATATATTTTATGTTACAGATGGAACTAATTCATTATGTATAAATGATCAAAATTCAAAATGTTTGATCATTACAGATGCTAAAAGTACTTGCGTTTTGGCTCGGAACAGCTAGTGCAAGTGTCAAGCTCAATTGTTCATACGCTCATCTCTGTTGAAATTGCATTCGGTTCATATACACAAAACATCACATATTGTTATTTGCTTCCTAAGCTCACACTGCTTTCGTGCTTGCTGATAAGGCTATTCATGCAACATTACCAGTTTGAGGTCCATGAAAGGAAATTAGAGCAAATTGAGGACTCTATTAGCATTTTTAATGAAGATTGCTCACACTCAATAGTTGACAACATAAAAATAGTTACCAGTAAGAATCATATGTTGATCTAGGAGGAATGCTACTGCAAACAACTCAAATGTTCAGAACCATGAACACAGAACATGCACAGGAAAACAAGCCTACATCCCTATGATGAACGGATGCTCCTTGTTGACACCATCTTCTTGCACCTCAAAGAAGGGAAATTGGAACATGTTCTCTTTCAAAGAACACAGAGTGATCTCCATGTCGCAGTCTCGATCATCGGCCTCATCACATTTCACCACCACAGGTCTGAACAATCTGCCATTAATGCGGCAGTGCACCAGGCGATAGCATAGTTTTAAATAGCCGGCTATAGCTCCGCTATAGCCCGCTATAGCCTTTTCAGCAGGGTACCGCTAAATGGATTCATGTACAAATTTCCCGCTATAGCCTGCTATAGCCCGCTATAGCTCCGCTATAGCTGATTTTGAGGTCCGCCGCTATTTGGCATAGCCCGCTATTTAAAACATTGGGCGATAGCCAGGAAACCTGATGAGCATCTCATTGTCCTTGAATACAGCCATCCTGCAGACATAAGGGGTATCGATTGAAGGCGACAGCGTATGAGCAGGAATCTGATACAACATGGTCCAAACCCCTGCCTCGTAGTCCCGCATCACCAAAACTTCTATATCGGTGCAGCTAGTTCCATCGCGGGTGCCGCACAACGCGATCACGCCGTCGATCTCAAATAGCAATGGCCTAGGGCCTGGATGGGCAGGACGACACATCCAACGGAATGTTTCGCCAGTGGTGTCGAAAACTATTATATCCTCTCTGACCATATCATTGCTGGCAGCTTCTTTGTCAGGCCGTGGCACTATCCAGTGCAGGCTGCCACGATGCTGAACTGGTGGTTGATCATGTTCAAGTGAGCAACATTGCAGCCAATAAAGTAACGAATGTTCCAGCGTAGCCGGTGGCACCGGCGGTGACCTTTCCCAGATGCACCTTGGCTCGTCATCTGATCCCACTGTGACGACGAAGTAAGTTGAGAAGTCACCCTCATCACTGACGTTGTTCACCGAGTAGAGCACCCGGTATTCTCCAGATGGATGGTGCCGGACTGCCGGTAGAAACCTGAAATGTTGCCCGAACACAATTGTGCAAGCGGATACAGGCGAGCACACTGGCGGGTGGCCGGGTTGCACACATAGTAGAGACGATGAGGAGGCCATCGAGAGCGGCGTGGAGCTTGAGGTATTGCGTGCTTGGGTCGGTGCACCGGATCACGAGCAACAGCTTGTGATCGGCCGCGTCACGGCGGAAGACAACGAGACGGGAGTC
>NW_025247826.1:0-2377 GCF_018294505.1 Triticum aestivum | reverse complement strand
TTTTTTTTTGGATTTTTTAAATTATTTCTGAACTCAAAACATCCCAAAAACTTTTGGCACACACAAGGACCGAACGACGACGTATGCCAAGTGGATCCATGTGCCGATGTTTACCCGGTCAACTAAGACTCTATCAAACTAGAAGCGGGGCCCATATGGCAGTGTCTTCGCTATATTTTAACTGATGGATTAAGTAGAGGTCCCACAGATCATAGGGCTATATGGACAGAGGGTTAACCTTAATAGGGGACTAGTCTAATCTAATGGCCCGTCGGACCTGGAAGTGGTACTGCTTCTGTTTGAACGCCAGTGACCACAATGCACGACAACGACACACGGGGAGGACACGACAATGGCGGGAGGCAGCTATGCGTGCTCTAGCTGGTTTGCAAGAGCGAGGTTGAGCCTAGAGCAAGAGGCGCTGGAACATATTGTCCCACCTGGAAAAAAATTGACCTGTATTTAAAAAAAGAGAGGCTGAAATTTCGGGCCTCTACATCATTGTGACGCACACAACCATTTGTTATGAAAGTTGACGAAAATCATCAACAAGGGGAATACAAAACATATGCAACCATGGAAGAAACTTTACAAGATATGGATGCAACACCTATGATGAAGTTTACTGCTTCTGCGACAACACCTTCGAGAAGAATACACGTCCTTCCGACCCCATCGTCCCGTGCGGTCGCAACTTACCAGGCCATGGAATTTCATCCAGCAAGCCGGGACCAACCACTGAAGGCTAGCACACATATACTAGAAGACACCTTCATGAAGGTAATGACGCTAGTGTGATGCTGATGAGCCCAACAAATACAAGCTAGAACAAAGGTTTTCACCCCGGACATGAAGCAGTGTTTTAGTCACAAACTTGATGATTGATCTTCCGAAAGTCACGTCACGCTAGCAAGGCCAAAGTGACCCTAGCGGATGAGTGGGATGTAATCCCACATAAGATCATCACGATAGCCATCGAGGGGCCATCATGTCGCGATGCAAATCTAGCCACTGCCAGTCCACACTGACATGAACCGACGAGCAGCATACGCCACGGCCCCGGGGTCTTTACCCTTGCATCCTCCATGTGCACATAGGCACAGCCGATGGGAAATCCTTGGCGCACCTTGCCCCATTAATTGCTAGTTCAACCCGAACCGACTTTAAGCATCGCTACGATGATAACAACCTCATCGTATTATTTCAACAAGTCGAGCTTTATGGATAAAACATTTTATCCGTATCAGTTTTAAGTTCCATAAATATTCGTTAGACTCTAAGTCTTCCGAAAGGTGTATCAAGGTTTTAATCTTGAATCACTTATATGGAAACTAACTCGGGTTGTATTGGCATTTAGCCAATTCCAGAGTCAGGGCCCATCAACGCTTCCTTGTGTATCGTAGGTATAATGTTGTCTAACAACAATATCTCGTTTGCGCACCTGAGAGGTTTGCACGAGCCTTGCCTACGTGGTTCAGCTGCAAGTTCGACCGAAGTTCATACATTTTATTGTAGAGACTTCTGTATCAGTCGCAGTAGGAAACTCTGGAATTTCTTCCAATGTCTCTTTCCTTTGATCTGATGAAGATACTGTTTATCTCGTCGAGTTGCACTATTCTCCCACTCACCTTTTAGAAAGAACAATTCTCTTCAAAAGCACACCGTTTCGTGGCAAAACTATTTGCCTCGGTATAGTGAGGGAGGAATACCCAACATTTTGGTATAACCTACAAAGTAGCAGTTGTCTGATTTGGAATTGGTTTGTAACCTTTTACACAAGCCCCATATTCCAAATGTTAA
Source organism: Triticum aestivum (assembly GCF_018294505.1). NCBI lineage: Eukaryota > Viridiplantae > Streptophyta > Magnoliopsida > Poales > Poaceae > Triticum > Triticum aestivum. The sequence continues at coordinate 577 of NW_025247826.1, read as the reverse complement.
GAAAAGATATAACATGGTTGGGCGTACCATACCATGGCTTCATTTCAACAGACCCGATGTAGCTCTTTTCAGTGTAAAAGCCGCAGTCTCTAAAGCATCACTTTAAAAGGGATAATGGCAAATTTATTTATGTCATCTTTGACCTTACCATGTCATAAATGGTTTGATTACATCTCCACGGACTTTCCACTTGCAGTGGTGTTCCGGGAGGTGCAAGTTTATGAAACCCCTTTCACAACTCATCAGACATTCGCTAAACATGTAACTCAAATATTCCTTTGTGCAATCAAATTGCAGAAACATAATTTTCTTGTTACAATAACTTCTACTTCATTTTTGAGAACCTTTCGAATGATTTCAAAAGATCGAGACTTACGTCTCATCAAGTAAATATCCATATATCTACTTGAGTCATTTCTGAAGATAAATAAATCCACCACTAACAACACTTATCGGACTACACACATCAAATGTATGATCACTAATAAGTTTGTTGTTCGTTCCTTATGGCCTGTGAACGGTATTTTAGTCACTTCACTTTTCGGAGGAAAGTTGCAAGTGTCAGATGATTCAAAAT
>NW_025247825.1:0-2377 GCF_018294505.1 Triticum aestivum | reverse complement strand
CTCTCTCGACGTCACACTTGAAGATGAGGCCGTGGTGGAGCGGCTCTTCAGCGCTGTTCCAGACCGTTTCACGGAAAATCGTCAACACCATTGAGCAGTGGGGTGATGTCTCCGCGATGACGGTGCAAGAGGCGATTGGGCGCCTCACCGCGTTCGAGCAGAACCAGCGCGGTCGTCGTCAGAATGGTGGCGATGAAGGCGAGAAGCTAATGCTTGTTTCACGTGCCCAGCTAGAAGAGTTGATCCTTAAAGAGAAGAAGAAGGGTGTGGGCTCCAGCAGCGGCAACAAGAATGACGACCAGGACGGGCGTGGCGGTGGCCGCGGCCAGGACGGTAAGAAGAAGGAACGTCGTGGCAAGTTTGACAAGTCGAGGATCACTTGCTTCTAGTGTGGCGAGAAGGGCCATTTCGCCTCTGAGTGCGAGGAGCCGAAGAAAGAAAAGGTGCTGCTCGCCGACGCCGGCGACGACGAACCAGCACTGTTGATGGCGATGGCATGTGAGCACGGGCCATTGGTGGAGCACGCCAAGGTCAAGCCCAAAGAGAAGAAGGCTGAGATCACTCTTTTTGGTGCATCCATGGAGGAGTTGGAAGCTGCCAAGGACGAAGCAGAGAGGCTGCGTGGGGAGCTGGCTGCAGCCGAAGCAAAGTAAGCGGGCAGCACATACTCCTTAATGATGTGTATTTTGTTTCCAAACTCACAAGCAGTATACTAAGTCTTGGTCAGCTCAACGAGGAAGGGTGCAAATCAGTTCTACGACATGGGTTTCTGAGTGTGTTTGATCACTCAGGGAAGCTGATAGCCAGAGCCCGGAAAACTAAGAATCGGCTCTATGTGCTGAATTTGAAGAAGAGGCAGTTGTGTTTAATCGAACTTCCATGACAGCAGTAGAAAACAGAGGTCCTGTTCAAGACAGCGCTGACATCAAGCCAGCATGAAGGTGCTCGGTATGCAGAAATAAATTGTGTAACAAGATTAGGTAGGTGATTGTTAGTGCTAATCTTGTTTTAGAGTCTGTCAGATCTTGCATTTGTTTTCAGCTCCATGCATTGGTTAATTAGGCTAGTTTGATTATGTGCATGTCAGCATGTGTTTGCATCTTGTAGCCTGAAACGTGCCCGTTCACCGTTGAGGTTTAGTTTGTCTAGTTTCGTGTTAGGTTTGCATGTAGTTGGCATGGCACATCCAACGTGCTGCATGAGTTAGTTATGGGCTAACGTGAGAGATCACGTTTGGCCGGGTCGTGTGCGTGTGTTGTTAGGCCATAAGCCGAGTCGTGGGATGGCACGATTCACATGGGTTGTGGTGTAACTATAGGATCTTAATCTCAGTAATAACGGAATAAAAGGAAAGAGAAAGAAGCCGAGGAAGTCACGCGGCACAAAATCATCTTCTTCCTTGTGTCGTTCCGCTCTGTGCGTCTCTCACCGCTACCGTGATCCCGTGTGTTTCCTCTGATCTAACACCGAACACGTCTATATAATACGGTCGCCGAAGCAGGCCATAGGTGCCGTCGTTTTACTCCTTTCCTTGCGTCTTTGCCGTTTCCACTCCCTATTTCCCTCCTTGCCCTTCCGACCTTGTCGTCGGCATGGTCCGGTAGGGGATAAGATGCTCATGGTCCGAGCGGAGATCGCTGCTAAATTTTGATCTTCGGATGAGACCTCGGACATCTTCGGATGGATGTCGATGGTCGAAAGTACATATGTGTGGAATGCATGGAAAACGTGGATCCTCTGCATATGTACCATTTGATTCGATTCGAGTTGCCGTCAATGATCAACGCCGATGCAGACCAGACATGGTTATCGATGGAGTAAACACTGTCCCCGACCACCGGCACACGGGGTGGCATGCCAAGAGGCAAGGCAAGGGGCGGCAGATGAGATTGCCTCAGTGGATTCATCAGCCCATACGCTGTTGACCTCGGTAGATGCTTCTCTGACCCAAGGCCCTCGCCAGGCATCCTTTAATTTCTTGGGGTCCAGATTGGTTAATTTGTGTTCGATCTCGTTATCAGGAATTTCCTAGGGTCCGGATTTCATCCGTGTTCGGCCTCTCCATAAAATCAGCGGGGTTGAGACTTTTGAAGTCGGGCCTCTCCTTTATCATCAGCACGAGGGTATTGAATGAACTTTCCAGTGACCGAAGCAACCTCTTCACAATCTGATAATCAGTAATATCTTGAGCACCAAGACCATTCAGCTCACTAGCGATATCACTCAGACGATCAAAGGTTTATTGACAATTTTCTTTCATGATTCTCTTGAAGTGGTTAAACCTCGACCGAAGAATATCAATTTGTGTCTCTTTCTGTGTTGGCACACCTTCATTGATTTTCTCAAATCTGTCCCAGATTTCTTTCGTTGAAGTCTT
>NW_025247824.1:0-2377 GCF_018294505.1 Triticum aestivum | reverse complement strand
TGCAGCAGTAGAGGAGGAGGCAGTACATGCGTCGTTAGGCGGACGGCGGCGGCGGCCTGCTTGCCGAGGTTGGCATCGGATGAGACGGGGAAGGGGGCAGAGCCACGGAGGAGACGGCGAGGAGGATGGGGTCGTCGCGACGGTGAGAGGTGGGGCTGGTAGAAGGCATAAGGCGGGGGGAGGGGGAGGGGGCAGGGGTTGAACGGCGCCGGCAGCTGCCACATCGCCGGATCGATTCCAGCACTGCCGGCGGCGGTTCGTACGGTGCCTCCCGTTCTGGAGAGGAGATGGATAAGGTCGATAGTTGTTTTTTTTTACCTGGTGGGGGTGGGGCAGAGACTCGAACAGGAAAGATAGACTGAGGGGGCTTATCTGCAAATGTGTGATGCAGCGGGTGTTTTTTGCAAAATGTACCACAGATTGATTACAATGCGTTGGATGCAGAACCGATGGTTGAAATTGAAGCAAGGCAGGCACCCCATCATCACCAACTCGTATTTTTATAGGAGTAGAGATATATTAGTACCTGCCTTCTTGGTGTACAGAAATCAGGAATATTTCTGTATTATAGTAAAAAAATCAGTTTGTCTAATTCACATCTAGATGTTTTTTAAGGATGTCACATCTAAGCTTCTACAAATATATAATGCAACAACAAAAAACAAAAAATACTAGGATAAAAAGAATAGACCACAAATAAAGTAAACATCAACTTAGATGTAAAATAACTATGTCACATCTAGATGTTCCTAGACACACAAAAAAAATAAAGAATTAGTCAACGCCCACCCAAAGGATGAGTCCGATCCGAAGACAAAATAGTTTAAGAAATTTTGAAGAAACCAGATCGGATCCAATCAACCGACCGACCTCACCTATCTCTAAGGATCCGCTTATAAAATCGGTTGTGCCGATGAGACCAAGTCCCGGATTGATCGATCGCGAAGAAAAGTGGCAGAAGGATTTTACGGCAGATGAGCGGTGACAGCGACTACCCGGCGATGAGGCGCGTCCGATCGCCGAGGCGCCACCGCCGTCGGTGGCGGAGCGATCTCAGCGAAGACGAGGAAGAACCACATCGTCGCCGTAGCAGCGGACGTAGCAGCAGCAGTAGCGATAGTAGCAGCAGCAGCAACAGCCGCCGGCGTTCGCGAAGAAGCTACCGGAGCAGAAGCAGGAGCCCGAGTCCGAGACGCAGCCGTAGCAGAAGCCGAAGCAGGAGCCGGAGCCGGAGCCATGGTGCCGCAGCTGACAACGAGTTCACCGTGCGGATCGACAACTACGACGAGCTCTTCAACTGCGCCTTGTGCCACGGCCTTCTCTCCTCTCCCGTCTACGAGGTACGTACCTTCATCTACCGAGCCTAACCTAACAGCAACCAATCCATCTACTACGTAGGTACGTACTCATTTTCTGGATTTTTCATGTCCTGAACTCCTGATCATATGGTTTCATGTCGCAGTGCGGCGACGGGCACCTGACCTGCCACCGTTGTTACGATCTGGCCCTCATGCCGTGCATCCGCTGCGGCTCCAAGGACTACACCCGCAGCCGCGCCGTCGCCACGATGGTCCGGTCCGTCCGCTTCGCGTGCCGCAACCGCGAGCACGGCTGCGCTGCGTCCCTGCCGCGGCTCGGCGTGGAGGACCACGAGCGCTCCTGCCGGTACGACCCCTGCTTCTGCCCCGTCTGCAAACGCGCCTTCGTCCCCGGCGCCGACCCCGACGCGCTCCAGGAGCACCTCACCGGACGCCACGCGTGGCACCTCCACTACCTCACCTACGGCGAGGAGGTCTTGGTGGACGTGGACCCGCACCGTCACGCCCTCCTCCGCGCTGACGACGGCGAGCTGTTCCACCTGGACCTCAGCCGCGTGCGGAGAACGCACGCTGACGAGGACGGCACGTCGATCTCGGTGATCCGCATGCGGCCCGACAACGCGGTGGGGGCAGAGGCGGAGTTCTCGTACGAGGTGAAGCCACCGGGCGCGGTGTGGCGGATGAAGGCGCCCGTGTGGAGCTCCTCGCTGCGCCGAGGGATGGAGGATGGGAATAGGATCTTTGTCACCGTGCCGGAGGCCGGGCGGCACTGGCACCTCGTCAACGTGTGCATCTGGAGGCTGCCCGCACGGAGCTAATATAAGAAGGTCTCTCTAGAATCTAGATGCACGAAAGCTCTTGTTCAACTTTTTTTTAGGGAAAGCTAATATAAGAAGAACCTCGTCGTCCTCGTGGTGTCATGAGATGGCCGGTGCAGATATGATCACTGTTATAGTTTGTCGATCCAAGATATAATCGCTTTGGTTTTTTTCTCCTCGCCTATACACATAGCTTTGGTCTTATATGACTTTGCTATCTGCCAGCGTTTTTTTTTATGT
>NW_025247823.1:0-2377 GCF_018294505.1 Triticum aestivum | reverse complement strand
TTCGTGGAGGAACTTTGCTACCTTACTGAAGCATAAGAGGCAGGAGTTTTCCGTTCCGGATCTCATTGGCACTCTTGATGTGGAAGAAAAGGCGAGAGCAAAGGACACACGTGCTCGAGGTATTGAGGGAGGATCTAGTGCCAATGTGGTACAGAAGCAGAACTTCCAGCCCCACAAGTTCAAGAATAAGGGCAAGTTTGATGGTAAAGCAAAGTTTGATGGGAAGAACAAGGTTGTGCAACACACGAACTTCAAGAAGAAGAATGGCAAGAAGAAAGGTGCTTGTCATGTGTGTGGGGATCCTGATCATTGGGCTCCTAGTTGCCCTAAACGCTATGACAAGCGTCATCCTGGGAAAGGCGGCAAGACCGTTAATGTTGTCATTGGAGACACTGACATGAAGGATGCTGGGTATGGTATATTTCCCACTATTCTTTCAGTATGTCATTCTCTTGACTGGTTGATTGACACGGGTGCTAATGTGCATGTATGCGGTGATATTTCCATGTTTTCGTCTTATCAGACCGCAGGGACTTCAACCGTGTTGATGGGCAACGGTTCAAGTGCTTCTGTTCGTGGTGTTGGCACGGTCGATCTGAAGTTTACTTCGGGGAAGATCGTGCGGCTGAAGAACATGCATTATGTCCCCTCCGTCAATAAAAATCTTGTTAGCGGATCTCTTCTGTGTAGAGATGGCTACAAGCTTGTCTTTGAGTCGAATAAATTTGTAATATCCAAGTATGGAACCTTTGTTGGTAAAGGCTATGAGTCAGGAGGCCTGTTTCGTTTATCCTTATCAGACATTTGCAATAAAGTTGTTAATCATATTTGCAACAATAGTGAATCAAATGTGAGGCATTCACGTCTTTGTCATGTTAACTTTGGTTGCATGACGCGACTAGCGAAGTTGAACTTAATCCCTAGTTTCACAACTGTCAAGGGATCTAAGTGTCAAGTGTGTGTGCAAGCTAAGCAACCTCGTAAGTCTCACACGACTGTGGAAACGAGAAATCTTGCACCACTAGAGCTCATACATTTAGATCTATGTGAAATGAATGGTGTTTTGACAAAAGGTGGAAAGAAATATTTCATGATGTTAATTGATGACTCCACTAGATACTGCCGTGTGTATCTTCCGAAATCTAAGGATGAGGCTTTGAATTTTTTCAAGATCTATAAAGCTGAAGTGGAAAAGCAACTTGATCGAAAAATCAAGAGGCTTATGTCCCACCGTGGTGGAGAGTATTTTTCCAATTAATTTGATGCTTTTTGTGCGGAACATGGTATAATCCATGAGAGGACGCCTCCCTATTCACCTCAGTCAAATGGGGTGGCCGAAAGAAAGAACCGTACTCTAACAGATTTCGTTAACGCCATGTTAGACACTTCGGGTCTCTCCAAGGCATGGTGGGGGGAGGCGATATTGACTTCATGTCATGTCCTAAACCGAGTTCCCACAAAGAACAAAGAGATAACTCCATTCGAGGAATGGGAGAAGAAAAGGTTAAAACTCTCTTATCTACGAACATGGGGTTGTTTGGCGAAAGTCAATGTTCCAATTCCAAAGAAGCGGAAGCTTGGATCAAAGACTGTGGATTGTGTTTTCCTGGGATATGCTTTTCATAGCATTGGCTATAGATTCTTGGTTGTAAAATCTGAGGTACCTGACATACATGTCGGTACGATCATGGAGTCGAATGATGCGACTTTCTTTGAAGATATCTTTCCCATGAAGGATATGGCTACCTCATCTAATCAGGAGATGCCTAGTTCATCGAATCAGGAACCAGTTACAATTATCGAAGCTGCCATTTCGATGGAACACTTTGAAAGTCCTGTGGAGGAGAACAATGAAGTTCCTACTAGGAGCAAGAGACAGAGGACTGCAAAGTCCTTTGGTGATGATTTTCTTGTGTATCTCATAGATGACACTCCCAGTTCTATTTCAGAGGTCTATGCATCTGAAGATGCTGACTACTGGAAGGAAGCGGTTCGTAGCAAGATGGAGTCCATCTTGCAACCTGGGAGATAACTGATCGTCCTTATGGGTGCAAACCTATAGGATGCAAATGGGTATTCAAGAAGAAGCTTAGGCCTGATGGTACTATTGAAAAGTACAAGGCTCGGCTCGTGGCTAAGGGTTATACCCAAAAGGAAGGTGAAGACTTCTTTGATACTTACTCACCTGTGGCTCGACTGACCACTATTCGAGTTCTACTTTCACTAGCTGCCTCGCATGGTCTTCTCGTTCATCAAATGGATGTTAAGACTATTTTTCTAAATGGAGAGTTGGACGAGGAAATTTATATGGAACAACCAGATGGGTTTGTACTAGATGGTCAGGAAGGGAAAGTGTGCAAGTTGCTGAAGTCTTTGT
>NW_025247822.1:1315-2377 GCF_018294505.1 Triticum aestivum | reverse complement strand
CATATGATAAAGAGCCCGGGCTGACATGACTAGTCGTAAACCCAAAGTGGCACAGACTTACAGGGACAGGCATTCATGACCCAGCTTCGAACGTGTCGGTCATCAGCAAGTGGGTCCGGGCTGTAGCACTGGGCTAGCAGGACTCCGGTAAACCGGGCTGTAGCGGGCTAACAGGACTCCGGTACTCAAAGCGTGACATTTCCCCGAAGGGACAGACACAGGAACGAAGAAGGACACATGCCGGCCAGCCTAAGTGTTCCAGAGCAGTAGCAAGCTACCATGGCTCAGTGGTAACACTAGGAGACATTTCCCGGTAAGAGAGGCTACTAAAGATAAACAACTAGATAGTCAGATCCCACACATACCAAGCATTTCAATCATACACACAATATGCTCGATATGTGCAAATACAACGAAGCATCACAACATGACTCTATGACACAAGTACTTTATTTAAGGCTCAGGGAGCCATACATACCATACACAAAGGTACGGGTCTCGCGACCCAACATACAAGTCATACAGTCATACAAGCCAACAGCGGAAGTAACTTGTCTGAGTACAGACAACTAGTAAAATAAAAGAGGCTTGGAAAGCCTAGCTATACTACGTGGTCCTCCACAAGTTCAGGGTCACCACCCGGGTCTTTAGCCTACTCGTTGATGTCAACGTCTACATAGAACCCATCAGAAGGGGTTGCAGCGTCTTCTGTAAAAATGTAGATTATAGCAACATGAGTACAAAGGTACTCAGCAAGACTTACATCAGATCCTACATACATGCATAGTATCAAGAAGGGTTGGTGGAGTTATTGCAGCAAGCCAGCTTTGACTCTTGGCTAGGCTATCCTACGATACTCCAACTTGAAATAGTTTTGCGCACACGAGTCCACTATTCACCACTTCAATACACTACCGAGGATCCACCTCCGTCTTCCTACGGAAGAGCCATCCTCGGCACTCACACTTATCTTGAGGCTTTTAGTAGTTTCCATTTACTTGTCTATGAACTGTATAGGCAACCAAGTAGTCCTTTACCGCGGACGCGGCTATTCGAATAGAT
>NW_025247822.1:0-1305 GCF_018294505.1 Triticum aestivum | reverse complement strand
TGACCCAGCTTCGAACGTGTCGGTCATCAGCAAGTGGGTCCGGGCTGTAGCACTAGGCTAGCAGGACTCCGGTAAACCGGGCTGTAGCGGGCTAACAGGACTCCGGTACTCAAAGCGTGACATTTCCCCGAAGGGACAGACACAGGAACGAAGAAGGACACATGCCGGCCAGCCTAAGTGTTCCAGAGCAGTAGCAAGCTACCATGGCTCAGCGGTAACACTAGGAGACATTTCCCGGTAAGAGAGGCTACTAAAGATAAACAACTAGATAGTCAGATCCCACACATACCAAGCATTTCAATCATACACACAATATGCTCGATATGTGCAAATACAACGAAGCATCACAACATGACTCTATGACACAAGTACTTTATTTAAGGCTCAGGGAGCCATATATAACATACACAAAGGTACGGGTCTCACGACCCCACATACAAGTCATACAGTCATACAAACCAGCAGCGGAAGTAACTTGTCTGAGTACAGACAACTAGTAAAATAAAAGAGGCTTGGAAAGCCTAGCTATACTACGTGGTCCTTCACAAGCTCAGGGTCACCACCTGGGTCTTTAGCCTACTCGTTGATGTCAACGTCTACATAGAACCCATCAGAAGGGGTTGCAGCGTCTTCTGTAAAAATGTAGATTATAGCAACATGAGTACAAAGGTACTCAGCAAGACTTACATCAGATCCTACATACATGAATAGTATCAAGAAGGGTTGGTGGAGTTATTGCAGCAAGCCAGCTTTGACTCTTGGCTAGGCTATCCTACGATACTCCAACTTGAAATGGTTTTGCGCACATGATTCCACTACTCACCACTTCAATACACTACCGAGGATCCACCTCCGTCTTCCTACGGAAGGGCCATCCTCGGCACTCACACTTATCTTGAGGCTTTTAACAGTTTCCATTTACTTGTCTATGAACTGTATAGGCAACCAAGTAGTCCTTTACCGCGGACGCGGCTATTCGAATAGATCATGTTAACCCTGCAGGGGTGTACTTCTTCATACACGCTCTCACCACTTACCGTCGCTTACACGACATGTACTCGGCAACCTTCAAGCGGAAGCCCAACGTGGGTGTCGGCCACGACCTACCTAATCACCTAAGCCTCCAGTCCAGGTTTATCGCCTATTCAGGTTCCATCCGCAGGGAGTCCGGCCGAGGTTTCCCATACGGCCCCGAACGATGTGAACAGGGTTCCCGAGATACCTAACGGGTATTCGGTACACCCGGCCACGTACCTACCGCATCACAGCCCACCCCTACGGTCAGCGCTGTCCACGGCCTCCAGT
>NW_025247821.1:0-2377 GCF_018294505.1 Triticum aestivum | reverse complement strand
GAAAGACCCGATCAGTCTCGGAATCCCGGTCTACAAGACATTTCGACAATGGTAAAACAAGACCAGCAAAGCCGCCCGAAGGTGCCGATAAATCCCGATAGGAGCTGCACATATCTCGTTCTCAGGGCACATCGGATGAACACTACGTACAACTAAAACCAATCCTTGAGTCTCCCCAAGGTGGCGCTGCAAGTGGCTCTAGTTTGGACCAGCACTCAGAGGAACACTGGCCCGGGGTTTAAATAAAGATGACCCTCGGGCTCGCGAAAACCCGGGGGAAAAGGCTTAGGTAGCAAATGGTAAAACCAAAGTTGGGCCTTGCTGGAGGAGTTTTATTCAAGGCGAACTGTCAAGGGGGTCCCATAAATCACCCAACCGCGTAAGGAACGCAAACTCAAGGAACATAATACCGGTATGACAGAAACTAGGGCGGCAAGAGTGGAACAAAACACTAGGCATAAGGCCGAGCCTTCCACCCTTTACCAAATATATAGATGCATTAATTAAATAAGAGATATTGTGATATCCCAACAAATCCATGTTCCAACATGGAACCAACTTCAACTTCACCTGCAACTAGCAACGCTATAAGAAGGGCTGAGCAAAAGCGGTAACTTAGCCAAACAATGGTTTGCTAGGAAAGGATGGTTATAGGCTGTCATGGCAATATGGGAGGCATGATATAGCAAGTGGTAGGTAGCGCAACATGGCAAAAGAATGAACAACTAGCAAAGCAAAGATAGAAGTGATTTCGAGGGGTGGTCATCTTGCCTGCAAGGTTCTCAGAGTTGTCGAAAGCTTGATCCTCGTAAGCGTACTCAACAGGTTCCTCGTTCACGAACTCGTCTCCCGGCTCTACCCAAGACAAGAACACAAGCAATGGAACCACAATCAATCACGGGAAAATGCACAAGCAACATGATGCAATACATGAATGATATGCAAAATATGATATGCGATGCGTATGCGTGCTCCAGGAGGAAAATGATGAACAAGGCAGTAACTTGGCAAACCAAGCATCCCACTGGAAAGATGAGATGATTTCAGTCGAAATCGATATAAAGATCACCGGAAACGGATGCACGGTTTGCAAATGGCAAGCAAAACAAGAATGACACGAATCTGCGATTAACAGCATGATAGCACTTAGAATGCAACAAGAAACTATGCTACATCACTCCAACATAGCAACAAAGCATATGGAAGTAATCTACAGGAGATGCTTGACAAAAGATGAACACTGAGCTACAGCTAGATCACAACATAACAAGCTCAAACAAGCATGGCAAAAGTGCAAAAGATAACAGGTTCACAGACTTGGAGAAATTACTGGACATGGCAGAAACAGCATCAGGTAGCAATGTTCAGAGCACGAAATCAACATGCTACAGGAACTTAACAAGGAAAAACAAGGCATGGCAGTATTCTACTAAAGGAATATGACAACAGTCCCTTACTGACCAAAAGACAAAAAGGACAAGAAGATATGATGGCAACCATATAAACATAGCAAGTTTCGTTAACAGGTTTCAGACTTTGCAGAAAACAGAGCATGGCAGAAACAATAATATGAAGGCATCTTGGTGAGCTTGACGCACTCACCAAAAAGCAATGCATGACAAAAAAAGCATACCTACAGAAAGATGGCATGTTTATGAAGCTATCCATGGCAAGAGTAAATACATAGCATGTATGAAACAACTACAACAAGCTTGGCAAAATTGAATATCATGTTAACAATCTGCCAGAATTATTTTATAGCAAAAGTAGAGCAAGATTGAGTCATTCTATGGCACTTGATAATTGCAAAAAAGGGCCGGAATGGATCAATTACAACAATATCTACAAAACATCCTTACTGAACATCTCCAAAATATGCATGGATCTCTCTGTAGCATCAAGTTTACATGGCAATAAAATAACAACAGACAAAGACTTGGAGAAAATACCAAGTCCCTGAAATCAGAAACATTACGGAGCCTAGTTTGCATGTGTGTGCTAGTCACCACAAAGATCACATAAATACAAGACATACACCACTGGAAAGATGGCATGGCATACAACAAAACACATGTAGAGCTCATGCCCATAAGATGCACAGATTAAATGCAACAAAAATAACAAATCTCCAAGTTCTGCTAAGTAACAGCAGACAACAGCAACTAGCACTCTTGCACCAGAGATTTGGGCATCAAGATGAACTCTAATGAACATGGTGCAATGGAACGAAATGTAGAGCATCACGAGGCGAACAATTCGATATATTATACGCACGAAACGGAGCTATATGCAGAGAGTTACAATGCAATGAACAGGGGCATATTTCGTAAAAATATAGGGACTTCCGGAGCCGGGGAAGAGGAGGAGGCGGCCGGCC
>NW_025247820.1:0-2378 GCF_018294505.1 Triticum aestivum | reverse complement strand
TCGTCGGTGCCAGGAAACGGGATTAGGCGAAGGCATGCATGCCGGCGAATCTTACCCAGCTTCGGGGCTCTCCGGGGAGATAATACCCCTACTGCTGCTCTGCGGGGTCTCCGCATGATCACTAAGGCGTAGTGATTATAAGGTTGCTCCTAGAGCTGTATTCTGGAGGTGGAAGGAGGCAAGGCTAGCTTTCTTCTTCCTATATGATCTGGTCTAAGGCTAATGGATGCGAACCCTTTGCATGGGTGCCCCTGGGGGTTTATATAGGCCTAACCCCCGGGGGTACAATGGTAATCCGGCTGGGTGTGGGTCCCAGCCGTCTGTCTCACAGGCTGCCGTCTTCTCCGCCGACTGATGGGGCCCGCTGACTCGCGGGCCCCGCCGGTGAGTCAGGCACTGTAGTCGTGCTTCTGGTGACGCATGCTTGGTCATTAGGTCGTGGCAACAGTGCCGCCGTCTATCGGGCGATCACTGTCGTTACTCCCCATCTTGTCTGGTTAATGGTGCGTGGGACCCGTGCGAGAGGTTGGCCGACTCCGGGGAGCCGACTCCCACGGGGCCACCTTCGGGGCATATCCGCCGTCTTCTATGCTCTCACTGACTGGCGGGTCCGCCGTCTCTGAGCCGTATAGGTAGGCCATCGTGGCCACAGTGCGCCACGCACTGTGGCTGAGGTTAGGTCTGGCATGGCTACAGTGCCGGGCCACGCCAGAGATCTCCGGCGGTACGGCACACTGTAGCCACGCCGGCTCCTCGCAAGCAGGAGGTGACGGCCACGCCGTGGTCGTACCCGCCCCGCCTATCGCAATGAGTGTAGAGTCGCGGGCCGACTCTCCATAGCTGGCTCCTCCGGAAGTCGTCGGCCATGAGTCGGCCCATCTGGGAGTCGTCATCTGAGACTCGGCTCATCTGGAAGTCGTCATCTGAGACTCGGCTCATCTGGGAGTCATCATCTGAGACTTGGCTCATCTGGGAGTCGTCATCTCAGACTCGGCTCTTCTGGGAGTCGTCATCTGAGACTCGGCTCATCTGGGAGTCATCATCTGAGACTCGGCTCATCTGGGAGTCGTCATCTGAGACTCGGCTTGGAGGGGCGCGGCCTGCCCCGATGTCTTGAAAGGTTCTGGGGCTCGGGTCAGCCTACCCGTGGCCCATTACTCCGACAGAGAGCATGTGTGTTTCTGTGTGAGAGACTTGTAGGACGGGGTAGAAAGACGAATTTAACCCTGACGGAGGGAGAGAAATACACAAAGTGCATGTGTGTGATTCTGATGCCCACAGGGAAATGAGATATGTATGCGTGTGAGGGAGATTGCACAATTCATTCACGTATCACTATCTAGCGATCGTGGACGTGCATCGCTTGAACATAAGTCAATATCTACTTTGTATCGTGGCCAAAGGTACAATATCGATTCAACGCTATAAAGATTGGACACTCACATATCACATTTTTTTCTATTTAAATAAACCTTTTCAGTTGTGCATGCCAAAGTTACAGTGATGTTTCATCAAACAACCAATGTAGCTATCATGCACATGCACCATTGTTACACTTGCATTCAAATTCATTAGTCTTGGATGATTTAAGTTTCTATTTTGAAGTAATATATGTAATATTCATATATGAATTCAACGGGTACGCAATTTATGAAATGGAGGCTATGTAATCATATGAGGTAACACTTTTAAGTAGCTAACTACAATATCCATTTCTTTTTGTGCGCCTCTACACTAACACGTCAATGCATTATTTTTAAAGTAAATAATCAATGGCACTAAATTATCTATTTACACGAGAAATACATAGGCTGAGCGTTTGATCCCTTTTTTGTGAACGCCACTACACCCGTACGATTGGCCGCGCCCGTGTGAACGTCCAAGTTATCGACGCATCATCCCGAGTTATTGTCTTATTTTCTGGGGTGGACTTCACCCAAGTTATTAACTGCTGATGTGTGCCCCGTGTACATAGTCTAGCATGACCTTCCTGCTAGCACGGTCCAAAATTAGTTGAAACTGGATACGAACGATCCCGCGGGCGGCAAAATCTCCTGCCTCCTTCTAAAATTTCCGCCACCTTAGTCTTTAGCATGTGAAATCCCCCTTTTGTCCTTGGTGCACGGAGACCAACAGTTACAATACTGCCCTCATCTACATGATAGGTCGGGGCTGCTTTGGTAACTTCCGGTTCCCCCCACTACACGGCACCCCCATTTCCTCTCCCCCTCCCGGAAAAACGACTAACTCCACAACACCAGAGCATCTTACATCACGCTGTCCGTACTTCATCGCCCTTTCTCCCCTCCCCTCTGGAAACCCTAGACTTCTCATCCACCGGCGTACCATAGCCCATTCACTGCCAGCGGCGTCCACCT
>NW_025247819.1:0-2378 GCF_018294505.1 Triticum aestivum | reverse complement strand
TTAACATAATCCCTCAGGGCCCAACATTAGGAAAATGAGCTTCTTTTGCATAGTTTGCTACGCAAAAGTGATGTGAAAGGAAACATTTGTTCGCACCAAACAAGGCCGACTAATTAAGCTCCAATAATGAATAAGATGTCGTTGCCGGACTTAGCGAGAGCGATCAGATGAGATCGAGTGAGAGAGACGGAGGTAGAAGAACGAGCTTAACAGAGTCAACAGAAGAATCAGACCCATCCACGAAGATTACTTGGCATATAAAATTGACATGATCTTGATGAAGTATACTGCAGATGTATTATCTTGCTATATATCAACAATCAGCGAGTTGATTACATACATAAAACTTGCAATGATGAAGCACTCCATGACAAATAACAGTAAATAAAAACTGAGAACTTGATGTCAGTGCACAGCTTTATCCCTCCCCTCCCTTCTATCCACTCTGCATCTGATACATACTACTACTGTTCAGGAATTATATTCTGCTCCATGATGTCAATGCACACTTTTATCTAAATTCTGTTATTTCAGTACCTGCAAATGTAAGTGCACATTTTGTTATTTCAGCCTGCAGTGTAAGTGTTACTGTTATACAACAAGTTCACACATAGTAGATCATGATGTCAAAATTCATGTTTCCAAGCTTTGAGATCATCTATGTAGATTCATAGCATGAACAGACTATTTGCACATATAATTATATATAAACAATCAGCAGAATCATCCACCCCGACCTTCATGGAGGAACCTGGACCAGGGGCGGCGGCCCCGTCAGACATGGTGACGGCGCCCTTGGCTGGCGACGTTCGCGGGGGGGGTGGAGGGACGGCGTCTTGACCGCATGGGCCGTGAGTCGCCGGTGGATCTCCTCCGCGCTGCGGGCTCTCTCCCGCTGCACTTGGTGGCTTACGATTGTGGTCGTCAGCCTCGGTGCGTCCGTGGGGGCTGGTAGAGGTGACATCGGACCGGAGAAAACTTTGGATGACTCGTTCATCCCGACGGTGGCGACGACCAGGGTCGCCGTTCTCCTCCTTGCAGGCGTCGTCGAGGTCCCTGCCCTCCACCCCGACCCCATGCCCGGGTGAAAACCCTAAATCTCCGTAGAATTGGTGGCGGCGGCACTGCATGTGTCGTACCCTTCTTGGAGGCGCCACCTGGGGCGTTTGGGTGCTCGGTTTGAGGAACTGCAGGCGGAGGGGATGGGACCAGTGGAAACAGGTGGTGTTTCGCGTTGGAGGAGCGGCGTGGCATCTGGCATGTCGACAACAGCGGGTCTCAGCGGCATGGGGCAGCGGGGTCTCGCCGGTGGGCGTGTGATGATGGACGAGCGCAGGATGGTGGTGTTGATTGGCGTCGTGGTGGCGTCGATGGCAGCTAGACCGGGTAAGGTAGATGCAACAGTATAGCACTGAAGATGGATTGATGGCAGGTGGCTGCGGCGGCCTCATACCCGGCAGGCGTCTTGGTTGAGGAGTGCTCCGGACTAGTGGGTGCCCCATACCCGGCAGGTGTCCTGGTTGGGACCTCAGGTCTTAGATGTTAGGTTTGGCTATGAGATCTGTTTGGTATTAGGCCTAGACTATCAGCATCCTTACATCAACTGGATAGGAGTAGCGACACATGTTGCCTAGACGGTGGCTTTAGTCTTACTGTTGTATGACTTTGTAAGGTCTTGTGTAAATAATTAATAAAGTGGCTGCATGCATCGTACAGATGCAGAGGCTGGGGGTCCTCCTCCTTTTCTAAAAAAAAGCAGAAACTTCCCCGTAAATCATGAAGTAGCTTAATTGCATTATTAGCACTATTTTGTCTTAATACTGCCTGTTACCAAGATCCTTCCTAGTAGGAAGTACTTGATATGTGCTGATACAAGGGCGCCCTATATTTAAAAAGTATGCTGGGAGCTATAATAGCACAAGTTACGTAAACATGCAGCTAATATTTCTGCGGAGTGTGCAAGCTCTTTGATGGTGATGTAAGTAGGGGGGGTTCACTGTTTTGGGTGTTTTGTCTACTTTGAATAGGGCATATGTGATTGAACTTTGTGATTTCAGGTGCCAAAACAGTAGTACATTGTCATGATCAGATTAGGAAGCTGAGTGTTTGAGATAGGCAGAAATACTGGGCGCATATGTAACGATTTTCTGATGTGGTGCCCCTTCGTATGCATCCACAGCGCCCATATACTGAAGACTGTATCATCAGTTACACAGGTAGCTGCCCACCTATGGGACGGCTGGAACACTTTGCA
This sequence comes from Triticum aestivum, assembly GCF_018294505.1. NCBI lineage: Eukaryota > Viridiplantae > Streptophyta > Magnoliopsida > Poales > Poaceae > Triticum > Triticum aestivum. Next base: position 124 of record NW_025247819.1, on the reverse strand, counting down.
AAGGCACTCTATTATTTCATTATTGGTCCTAACCCTACAGGGGGTATACCACGATGATTTGCTTTCAAGCTCCGGTCACGTCTACTCCTGTTTGAACTTCTCTGGTATCTTGCTTGGCTGGGTG
>NW_025247818.1:0-2378 GCF_018294505.1 Triticum aestivum | reverse complement strand
GGAACACACTTTAGGTGCAGATCATGATATTTCAGTTGGGCAGTTTTGACATGGTACATTTTTTCAGTCAATATTTGTTTAACTTAAGCAGCAGTACTTCTCTCTTCAAATGACACTACGACACCATAAAGAAGTTGCATACATTTCAGCCGTTACTAATGTGACTACCATTGAAAATGTCATGTCAGACTCGAATCACATCGTAATAGTTGTTATAAAAAAACGTACTATTGCTTGCCCACACATTGAAGTACTACATTTTTTATTACCCTGTATTTCTGAAAACTTTGCTACCATGCCGGTTTGTTGCTAAACTCGTAAAGGTTTTCAAAATTAAAACTGTGGTTCCTAAACCCTGTTATGCTTTTGTTTGCAGCACAATATGGTGATGCACAGTTACCACTTACCAGTAAAAGTAGTTCCTGTTTTAATTTTGAGTGAACTGTTTGTTTTGGCCACGAGATACTTTTTAAGTTTAAGGCATTAATTAGTTTTTCTTGAATAACTTGTGGGTGCATGCAGAAAACACATACTTCAGCATTTAATTGAAAAGGCTACTATTCTTAAATAGTAGTCTCTGTTGTTTCTCTTAAATAGAGAGCTCATAGAATGAATAAACAGAAGTGTAGATGTGATGAATAGAGTAGATAGAAGTATTGATCTTACAATTCTGTCATGTGAAGTGCATCATCGATTACGTGGCAGAAAACTCCTGTCCAATTGAAGTGCATGGATTTTCTCAAGTTCATCACGTTTGAATGCAAACAAAAATAAGAAGGAATGTCAGGATGTAGTTTGTTGATTGTAAACATAAATAATATGGTAGCAGCCGCTTCTTGTTTTGAAAATTGCAGTGCTCGTTTGACTGTATCAGATTAAGAATGCCCTTTCGACTAATCCAAAATTCGTGGCTGTAATTTCAAATTGCAGTGCTCGGTGACTATAGCCAAGAAGTAAAATTTCATATTGCCTAGCTAGCCTGATGCATAATGAGTCATTTGAAATGCAGATGATGAAGGAAAACAAGTATTCGTCTGTCAGTAAGTAATAATTCTGTTAAGAACAGAACTAAAGGCAAGAAGAGTGCAGGTCAGAAAAAATTCAGATAACTGCAGGATAACGAAGCATGCATCTCTACTACGCCATATGTGCATAAAGTTCGGCAACCATTAAATCCCTAGCAGGAAACTAATGTGTGTCCCTAAACTTACATGTGGTAGTTTACTTCGGCATCGACTGAAACTGGCCTTGATTTCAGGTAACTGAAACTTAGGATGCGCATTGAAACTTAGTATCCCAATAGACTGCTCAGCTTCGATAGATGAAAGTTCTCCATCATTAGCCTTGTTCTCATCATCATATTTGGCTGATTCTTGCCTTTGATCTTGAACTACATAAACCTGTAGTGTGGATATACTCAGTACATACTGACTGACAAGGTATCAGGAAAATAAAGGAGTAGAATACCAGAGTTTCAGAGGTAAATATTGACAGTAGCAGATTATATTATATGCTTATGAACAACTAACACTTGTAGGAATAACTAATACTAATTTAGTACTATGGAAAACACCACGGCTCAAAAAAAAAAACAATTACCTAACTCGCAAACAAATAAAACATTCTACTATATATGAAGATCGATCCGACCATAAGGTCTCTGATTATGTTGGATATCCCTGTACTACCTCCCTGTTTATAAGTATTAAAAAATACAGTAGTCAAATGTTTTATACTCCCATTCTGTCCCTCCCCTAAAAACTGAATCACAGGGATGTCATTGCTCTGCTCCAACAGAACAATTATTCCAATAGAACAATTATTCCAACAGAAAAACTAATCTAACAGAACTTGTAATCAGGATGTCACATTACATATGAATCAACTTACCATCATTTGTTCAGATGATGCAAAATATTTGTGCGTATAGGCCATGTTACAAGCAGAACAAAGTAAACATGAAGAGCCTCACCAGCACGATTTCGTGCAAGTGCTGGCGGCAGAGACGATTGCAGGGGGAAGCTGGATCTAGCAATGCCACACTGACGCCTCGTGGGCGACTTGTTGGACATGGAGCAGCAGAAGGCCCACGTTGCTTGACGACGAGGCAGCGGCGGCGGCTCACAGGATCCAAAACCGTCTTCCACGCCCATGGTTGTTGTCTCCGCGTCCGCCACGGCAGGCGTCTCCTCATGGCCAGCGCTGCTGCATCATTGGCCGATTGGCCGGCTCTGCTTGCTGCTCGTGGACGTTGTGTGCTCCCCTGATGCCGCCGGAATGGAACCACTGCTGCGGCGACGCCAGGATTGCAGGAGCCACCTCCCGGACCGAACCACCGTCGCGTACCAATGGTTGGAGAAGCACGTCGCGGACGAGAG
>NW_025247817.1:0-2378 GCF_018294505.1 Triticum aestivum | reverse complement strand
TTTATGGATTTGTTTTTGCGACTTTTTCCGCTTTTCTTATGGGTTTTACAAAATATATCCCCAGAGTGAAAAATGTCTCGTCCTTGGACTCGCTCCATGCCAATTCCATCAGAGGAAAATTATGATGCACAACCCAGCAACGAGTTCACTCAGGGACAGTCTAGCCAACCAGGCAATGAATCGGCACTTTCACAAATGTGCCGCCTTTATGAACAGAGTCAGCAACAACATCGCGAGATGATGAACCAAGTCATCAACATGGGGAATCATCATGGACAGTATCAGCAACATTCCAAGTTATCTGAGCTACAGAAGACACGTCCTCAAACATTTTCTCACACTGACAAACCTCTTGAAGCCGAGGACTGGCTTCGAGATATGGAGAGGAAATTAATTATTGCAAAATGTTCAGATCTCGAGAAAGTACTATATGCTCCACACTATCTCACAGGAGCAGCCGCACCGTGGTGGGAGAATTTTCTGCAGATGCATCCCAACGAAAATGACATAACCTGGGATGATTTCAAGGAAGGTTTCCGTGGTGCACATATTCCTAAGAGTATTATGAAAATCAAGAAGAGAGAATTTGATGACCTCAAACAAAGGAACATGACAGTGTCAGATTACAACAGTCAATTTACCCTATTATCCCGCTACGCCAATGAGGAGCGTATGACTGAAATCAAGAAGATGGAGAAATTCCTTGACGGTCTAGCGCCCGCACTTAAATGCCAACTGGTCGTGCACACTTTTCCTGATTTTAAAACGCTGGTGGACAAGGCCATTACTCTGGAAAATGAGAGACGCAGTCTGGAAGATATCCGCAAGCGAAAAAGGGACCAGACTAATCACACTCGCAATCACCGAAGCAAGATAGATTTTAAAAGGGGTGGGACACCCAAATTCTCATCCAATGTCTCACGCCCAATCAAAAAATTTCATGCAAGGGACAAGGAATTCACCTATCGCCCTGGCGTTACCTGTTACGCTTGTGGAGAAGAAGGGCATTATGCCAAACAGTGCCCCAAGCCAAGGAACTCAACCCCAAAGCCGAACAACGGCGGCAATAATTCAGCGCCCAAATGAAACAATTTCAATCCCAACAACAACCACAGGAAGGGTCATCTGAACCACGTAACCAAAGAGGAGGCACAAAATGCTCCGGATATCGTACTCGGTACGTTTCCTGTCAACACAATACCTGCAATGGTTTTGTTTGATTCTGGAGCTTCTCACTCTTTTATCTCGAAAATTTTTGCTTTGCAAAATAATTTTTCGATGTTTCCTTTGGAGAAATCCCTAATAATCAAGTCCCCCGGGATTCAGCAAGTTTCTCAGAATTATTGTCAGAATGTGGTCATTGAGTTTGAAGGATTGGAATTTTACGCAAATCTTATTGTATTGGAAAATAAAGGACTGGATGTCATCTTAGGGATGGATTGGCTAACCACCAATAAAGGTTTTATCGACTGTTTCAACAGGACAGTGATTCTCACACACCACCAGGGGAAGACAATAAGAGAATCAGCCAAGGAAGGAAAAAGACCCCGGCAACCGAGATTAAATAAGGTGGACGTTTCTGAGCTAAACAAGGTTCCAGTAGTGTGTGAATTTCCAGATGTATTCCCTGAAGAGCTGCCAGGCATGCCACCAGATCGAGAAATAGAATTCCGCATTGAGCTAGCGCCAGGAACCACCCCCATATACAAGAAACCATACAGAATGGCACCATCCGAGTTGATCGAATTGAAGAAGCAAATAAAGGAATTACTGGATAAAGGATACATTCGGGCCAGGTCCTCACCTTGGGGATCACCAATTTTATTTGCCAAAAAGAAGGATGGAACGCTGAGATTGTGTATCGACTATCGAGCACTTAACATGGTCACAGTCAAAAACAAATACCCGATGCCAAGGATAAATGATTTGTTTGATCAACTTGCTCAGGCCAAGGTATTCTCAAAAATCGACTTAAGGTCAGGGTACCATCAATTGAAGGTACGAACGGAAGATATCCCCAAAACAGCCTTTACCTCCAGATATGGGCTGTACGAATTCACAGTGATGCCATTTGGATTGACTAACGCCCCGGCATATTTTGTTCACCTCATGAACAAAGTATTTATGAAGTTTATGGACAAATTCGTCGTAGTATTCATCGACGATATTCTGGTATACTCCAAAACACCAGAAGAGCACGCAGAACATCTCAGGATTGTACTAGGAGAGCTAAGGAAACACCAATTGTATCCCAAGTTCAGCAAGTGCGAATTTTGGCTAAGACAAGTAGGTTTTCTAGGCCACGTGCTGACCCAAGACGGTATAGCGGTGGACCCAGAGAAAGTCAAGGCCGTACTTGACTGGAAGTCACCAGCCAG
>NW_025247816.1:0-2378 GCF_018294505.1 Triticum aestivum | reverse complement strand
TTTATGGATTTGTTTTTGCGACTTTTTCCGCTTTTCTTATGGGTTTTACAAAATATATCCCCAGAGTGAAAAATGTCTCGTCCTTGGACTCGCTCCATGCCAATTCCATCAGAGGAAAATTATGATGCACAACCCAGCAACGAGTTCACTCAGGGACAGTCTAGCCAACCAGGCAATGAATCGGCACTTTCACAAATGTGCCGCCTTTATGAACAGAGTCAGCAACAACATCGCGAGATGATGAACCAAGTCATCAACATGGGGAATCATCATGGACAGTATCAGCAACATTCCAAGTTATCTGAGCTACAGAAGACACGTCCTCAAACATTTTCTCACACTGACAAACCTCTTGAAGCCGAGGACTGGCTTCGAGATATGGAGAGGAAATTAATTATTGCAAAATGTTCAGATCTCGAGAAAGTACTATATGCTCCACACTATCTCACAGGAGCAGCCGCACCGTGGTGGGAGAATTTTCTGCAGATGCATCCCAACGAAAATGACATAACCTGGGATGATTTCAAGGAAGGTTTCCGTGGTGCACATATTCCTAAGAGTATTATGAAAATCAAGAAGAGAGAATTTGATGACCTCAAACAAAGGAACATGACAGTGTCAGATTACAACAGTCAATTTACCCTATTATCCCGCTACGCCAATGAGGAGCGTATGACTGAAATCAAGAAGATGGAGAAATTCCTTGACGGTCTAGCGCCCGCACTTAAATGCCAACTGGTCGTGCACACTTTTCCTGATTTTAAAACGCTGGTGGACAAGGCCATTACTCTGGAAAATGAGAGACGCAGTCTGGAAGATATCCGCAAGCGAAAAAGGGACCAGACTAATCACACTCGCAATCACCGAAGCAAGATAGATTTTAAAAGGGGTGGGACACCCAAATTCTCATCCAATGTCTCACGCCCAATCAAAAAATTTCATGCAAGGGACAAGGAATTCACCTATCGCCCTGGCGTTACCTGTTACGCTTGTGGAGAAGAAGGGCATTATGCCAAACAGTGCCCCAAGCCAAGGAACTCAACCCCAAAGCCGAACAACGGCGGCAATAATTCAGCGCCCAAACGAAACAATTTCAATCCCAACAACAACCACAGGAAGGGTCATCTGAACCACGTAACCAAAGAGGAGGCACAAAATGCTCCGGATATCGTACTCGGTACGTTTCCTGTCAACACAATACCTGCAATGGTTTTGTTTGATTCTGGAGCTTCTCACTCTTTTATCTCGAAAATTTTTGCTTTGCAAAATAATTTTTCGATGTTTCCTTTGGAGAAATCCCTAATAATCAAGTCCCCCGGGATTCAGCAAGTTTCTCAGAATTACTGTCAGAATGTGGTCATTGAGTTTGAAGGATTGGAATTTTACGCAAATCTTATTGTATTGGAAAATAAAGGACTGGATGTCATCTTAGGGATGGATTGGCTAACCACCAATAAAGGTTTTATCGACTGTTTCAACAGGACAGTGATTCTCACACACCACCAGGGGAAGACAATAAGAGAATCAGCCAAGGAAGGAAAAAGACCCCGGCAACCGAGATTAAATAAGGTGGACGTTTCTGAGCTAAACAAGGTTCCAGTAGTGTGTGAATTTCCAGATGTATTCCCTGAAGAGCTGCCAGGCATGCCACCAGATCGAGAAATAGAATTCCGCATTGAGCTAGCGCCAGGAACCACCCCCATATACAAGAAACCATACAGAATGGCACCATCCGAGTTGATCGAATTGAAGAAGCAAATAAAGGAATTACTGGATAAAGGATACATTCGGGCCAGGTCCTCACCTTGGGGATCACCAATTTTATTTGCCAAAAAGAAGGATGGAACGCTGAGATTGTGTATCGACTATCGAGCACTTAACATGGTCACAGTCAAAAACAAATACCCGATGCCAAGGATAAATGATTTGTTTGATCAACTTGCTCAGGCCAAGGTATTCTCAAAAATCGACTTAAGGTCAGGGTACCATCAATTGAAGGTACGAACGGAAGATATCCCCAAAACAGCCTTTACCTCCAGATATGGGCTGTACGAATTCACAGTGATGCCATTTGGATTGACTAACGCCCCGGCATATTTTGTTCACCTCATGAACAAAGTATTTATGAAGTTTATGGACAAATTCGTCGTAGTATTCATCGACGATATTCTGGTATACTCCAAAACACCAGAAGAGCACGCAGAACATCTCAGGATTGTACTAGGAGAGCTAAGGAAACACCAATTGTATCCCAAGTTCAGCAAGTGCGAATTTTGGCTAAGACAAGTAGGTTTTCTAGGCCACGTGCTGACCCAAGACGGTATAGCGGTGGACCCAGAGAAAGTCAAGGCCGTACTTGACTGGAAGTCACCAGCCAG
>NW_025247815.1:0-2378 GCF_018294505.1 Triticum aestivum | reverse complement strand
CAGTAGCGCGGGGTCGACTAAGAGCAACCCTTGGGACACCACTCTAAATAGGGCGTTGAATGTAATGAAGAACAAGGATAAGCTCAGTAAGCCGACGTCAGCTGGTCGTGTGGCCGGCAAAGGCTTGTCGACAAAATGGTCGTCATACTATGACACTGCTGGGCGAAAGGAGAAAAAGACCAGCTCGGAAAGCCAGGCGCGCGAGGTTCAAGAACTCAGGGCACAGGTGGCGCGGATTCCGGAGATTGTCCAAGAGCAAGTGCAACAACAACTCGGAGCGACGATCACCGCCATTGTGCCTACCTTGATCCAGGGGATTAGTGCGTGGATTGCGGGCGGCCAACAGGGGCCGCCCCCGATTCCTAGCTTCACGGCCAGCAACTCGCAGAACGCGATGGCGGGGCCATTGGTGTCTCCGGCGGAGCCGGCATTGGTGTCTCCGACGCCGGCATGGGAGCTTAATGCACCCGGGTGTACGCCGGCCGGCACCTCTGCAGCAAGCGGCCCCTCCGTCAACTGTACGCCCGCCGTTGGCGGTGCCTCGACATTAGCCGAGCTCGACGCCATCATCACGGTAACTAATTAAGCCTCTCTCGGCCGAGGACTTCATCTCCTTGCCTTTGACTGGGCATCCCTAACGCCCTACATGTTTTCGCAGGGCGCCGCCGACGTTCCGTGCACTCTCCTGCACTTCGTGAACAACGAGTTGGTCGATGTCGCCAAGGGAAAAATCGTTCAACCGGGCAACCCCTTGTTCCACGGTACCCAGATGCCACCCAACTTGTTTAGGGTTCAACTGGTTCGGGTGCTGCCAGGCTGCGACGAGGTGTTACCTCTGATTCAACCAATGGGGGCCGACGATGATGACGTGATGAACCTCAGCGCCTGCCTGAGCTGGCCCCTGCTTTGGCCGAAGAGCCAGATTCGTTTGGGGGCGGGGGACACCACCCCAAAGACAACACCGCCAGTCGTGCCGGCGCCAAGTCGGCCCCATGGCAAGACCGCCGCAACGGTGCCGGACATCCCTATGCCACTGGATCCAAACATGCATATGGCACAGGATCAGAACGACGACGACGACGATACATTTGCCAACGTCGATCAGTACTTTGCCGATCATGGGGATGGTGGCGACTTCATGGGGCCTCCTTCTCAAGAACCCAACCCAACAAAAGACGTGTGCGATCTAGCTGGTACCGCGGAGAAGCCAAGTTGCAACAGGCGTCGTCTGCTGTTCAGCTCTCAGGAGACGCCTCCAGCTGCCGACTTCACCGAGCCTCAGATAGGCGAGGTGCCAAATATGATCAGCCCCAACACACTCAAGAAGGCGGTCTGTGAGCAGAACTCGGTCCCATTACAGGAGATCAAGAAGAAGGCACGCAAAAGAAAGCTAACAAGGGTGCGGGCCAGCCGGCACCGAGTACGATCCGTGCTCAGGACGGGCCACCTTCAACTGCGGATATCTCGAGGAGGGTGCATATGGCGGGTAGGCCGATGCTACCGAGAAATATGCTCGATGCTGCAACCGGTGCTATGCGGAGTCTGCATGACAGTGTGCTTTCTTTGGAGAAGCGGCGTCTCCGAGAGAAGGATGTGGCATACCCGGTTTTCGCGGCCAAGGTGCCAGAGGGCAAGGGCTTTGTGGATAACTCCATCGGGGGTACGATCGTCCTGCAGTTTGATGACATCCACGCTATGTTGAACCTTCATCCGCTGCACTACACCTTCGTTCGGCTATTTTCGCTGAGTATGGAGATGCGGATCATTCGCGACAAGACCCCGGACATCGTGATAGTCGACCCCTTCTACATGCGTGCCAAGATCTTGGGCAGCGCTGGGGACCGGCAAGTCGCGAGTTCTTACCTTGAAGGCGTCATTCTGGCAAACCAAGATAAGGACAACTTCCTCGTGCCTTACTTTCCCGAGTAAGTCCTCCCCTCAACCGCCCCGTAACATATGAATTCTTAGATTTCGATCGTTTTTCTTTTAACATTCCGTGTTTTCTGCAGTGACACACATTGCACGCTCATCCTCCTAAGCCCCAAATATTCCATGGCCACGTATTTCGACCCGGACCGTCAGTCGAACGTAGACTACACAAATGTCAAGAAGGTTCTTGATGATGTTCTCCCCGGCTACGTCAAATCTGGAGGCACCTTCACCAGGCCTATTCGTAAGTACGGCAAGCACGTGTTCTCCCACAACACGACGTTCTGCTGCGTCAAGCAGCCGCCTGGCGGTCAGAAGGGTGCCTACTACGCCATCCATCACATGCGGGCGATCATACGGGACCATCATCAACTACTGCTACCGAGTAGACTCAAAGATTGGGCCGCGAGCGTGTCGGCAATCCAGGACGCGGACATCAGACAAGAATT
>NW_025247813.1:0-2378 GCF_018294505.1 Triticum aestivum | reverse complement strand
GCTAGGGATGACATAGTAAGATCCAAAAGATGAAACATGTACCTGATAGTGCGGAAGTGAAATAAATGGCTAGAAATCTTCTAGGGCCAACAACCTCTTCCACCATAGGCCCGATGCTAGCCAAAGAGAGAGTATTTAACTGTACCGTCATGACGATGATCGGAAGTTAGCGCAATTTCCATTCTGTAAAGTATAATTTAAACCTCAACCAAAACAAGAACACATACAGTAATGTGATAAAGAGGTCCATGAAGAAGAGCTGGTGTGACCAGGCGCCAGATTTGCCCTTTGCTGATCAGGCTGTTGACCTTCGTGGCAAGTAATCGTTGCATTCAGGAAGCATTAATTAGATGGACAGAACATACCCAAGCCTCTATATCCGGGAGCTTTTTCGCTTCGACGTTTCACCACTTGGCTGAAAATGACTGCTTGGTAAACCGGCTAGCGACACGTGCAATAAATTGGGATATGACCGTGTACAGTTATATGGTGGCTGTAGATTTTCGCTCAAAATTTTCTTAACGTGTGTAGCGTCTGTATTGGTGCGAGTAGCAATTTGTGTTGCATGTGGGCCAGCATGACCCGTTGACCTCGCAGCTCGAGGTTTCTTGTTTCTGCTGGCTTCGATATCTAATCTGGGCTGCGCGTGCCTTTTTATCGATATATGTGCTGTCGTGCGTGTTCTGATTTGTGCCGTTCTATTGCGTCAAGAGAAACAGCGGTGCCGCCTCGATCGTGCGCACTCTGCTGCGTGCATGCATTTGTCGCTTGGATATGATTCCTGGTCAACATGCGCTCTGTCCGGCGGTGGTGACAGGATTAGGTTTTGGATTTTTCTGTGCATACATGGTTGGATTGATGATGTGATCATGTGCATGCAACTCTCATCCACCGCTTAATGCATGCAGTAGGCGGTTGTAAAAATTTGTTGTGTCTGCATCAATGCTACATCTACAGGAAATTACGGGGGAGAGTGGTTTACAGGGTGACGAGGCATTCTTTCATTGGTCAATTTGGAAGGCACCGGTCCACCCCTGAAAATCAGGGGGCGGAGGTATGATTAGAAGAGAAGGGAGGTCCGTAACTTTCTGTTGATTGCCTGTAGGTGTAGGATTATTGTGTCTGCATGCATGTGTTATGGCTGTTGACACGTACATATTAACGTGGACGTGTTAGCGTCTTGCTGTTCACCTGATAGTTTCTCGATGGTCCTACAGCTTCGTACTCTCCTGAATCATCGCCGGTCTATAAATATACAGAACTCTCCACGGCGAAGGAGCAATAGCCACCACGGAGCAGCATGCGCTACTACACTCACCTCCTAGGCAGCATAGACGTGCATGGGTTGCGCCGTATGTGCGAGTTGGAGTTGTTGTTTTGGCGATAGCTATGCTTATCGACGTGCCGGTGCTACCTTGCCAGGGTGCAGGTACCTGTCGCCGGCAACCACTCTACGGGTCGACTAAGCCGCCGCGAGCAGCCGCCGGTCCAGTCGCAAACATGCAGAGGAGCTCTGACAGAAGCTGGCGGGAGCAGGAGGGATACAGGAGTGTGTCGTCGCTGACAAGATGTTATGGCGTGGCGTAGAAGGCCGTAGCCGGCACTCCCACTCCCAACTCGCACGCCACGCCGCCCAAGCCACCACCACCACCACGTTGGCGGCGAGGTCTTGCTGAATCTGCAGAGCCACAAGAATGCCGACGTCTTCCGCAGCCTGGACTGGCTCCGCATCACGCAACAACAGCTGGGTGTGCTTGCTACTATGCGTGTGGTCGTCGTGTGCATCACGCCCGAAGCCCTCCTCCACGCCCGCAGACCTCCCTTCTCTTTAGTTGTCGTCGTTTTACGCATGGATGCGGTGTCTTTCATTCTCTACCCATCACCAGAGCTCTCATCTATGCCTGCATTGCGGCCATGGTGCTCTGATCCGGAGTTCCAGCTCATCGGCTTCGTCCGCTCGCACGCCACGGGTCAGACACCCAGCAAGACCACTCCACCTCGGCACTCACGCCGCCGCCACCATGGAAGGGTTGAAGGAGGCGTACGTAGTGCGTGATCTTCGCACCACACCAATCACACGTAAGATGACGCTCAACTTCCTGGAGTCGACGTCCCGCGTCCGCTATCGGGCTTTAAGCCGGCGACTATGAGGCGATGAGGTATTCGGTGGGCCCTAGGCATGCTGACGTATGCGCTCTCGCTGACTAATGGGCGATTCTACCTGGATGCCTTGGAGGCGTGGGTGCTTTGCGGCTTTGTGTTGCGTGCGTCGCTGGACGCGGCCGTCGATTAGGGATCGGTGGCGGGTGCACGAGATGGACGACCTGCTCGGGTTTGGCTATCACGGATGACAATCATGCGCGGATGCGCCTGACTAT
>NW_025247812.1:0-2378 GCF_018294505.1 Triticum aestivum | reverse complement strand
AAAAAAAAAAACATGCTAGTAAAAAATGGGAGCGCTCTCCAAGACTAATCTAATGCGTTAGTGTAACATATGCTCAAGAATTATCTCCATTCCTGTTTCCGAGCTGTGGTTTGGTCTGGGCCAGGGTGATCTTTCCGAGCTAGATATGAGGATGAACTTAGTTGGTTATAGTGATCTGCTTCTATCTGCCAGCTGCAGCCATAGACACAGCTTCTGTTTTGAATTTCCTGTATATTTCATACTTGAAGACAATAAGACTGATCATGTAAGCGCAGCTGCCATCTTCTGCTAATGTTCCAATCATGAAAGTAGGCACAGCTATAATTGAGAGTTTATCCAGATCGATGAACCTCGAGCAAGCGGCCGTGACCCACATCACCTGACCTCGAGCAAGCGACCGTGACCCACATCACCTGACCTTGACCCACATCGAACAAGAGTGCAAATCGACCATGACGTCCAGCCTCGGCCACAAGTATTTCTTCACCCACCGCTGGTAATTTTCTGGTATTTTGCTTCGAGTTGTCCGATGAGAGTTCAAAATTGTTTCTCATAATTATATTTACAAATCATTGGGTTCAATCAAAGTTCTCATGTTACATACATTGCTCCCTTTCAGAACAAATTACATTACAACTACTAGCATTAGTCAAATTGGAGAACTAGTGCGTTGATTTTGTGTGTGGATCAACCTGCTTGAGGACCTGGGGTGCAGCACACTGATATTCTCCATTGATTATGTAGTGCGCGCTATTCAGGAAAGTGAGTACAGCTGCAGTTTTGGCCTCACATGTGCTAGCTAATTTGGGTGTGAGTGATATTCACGGAGGCCATTCTATGTGTCCGGCGAACTGCCCCATCTATATAATTCATGATTTAGTTGATAACTTTCTTGTGCTTTTTCTTGCCACATAGAAGGGCAGAATAAGGATAGATAAGGTTGTATTTTTATTGACCAGCCCCCTTCTTTAATAATTTTTTTTGTGCTAATTAATACGTCTTTGGTTTTCCCTCTATGAATCTCCATTCACCATTGTCTAATATTTTGTGCAGCCTTTACTAGACATGTTGAAATTATATTGCCGTCTCTAACTCTGAAAACTCCAGGCCATGTTTGATTAAAATAGGAGCCTGAGCGATGGAGTATGAAGGCACCTTCATACTGTACATTTGTACTGATGTATCAACATGTTGGCATTCACATCAATCATGTATATTTTACAATCAGATTTGCATGTTACATTCAGACTGAAGTTTACCTTACCCATGTGCATATGAAGCATTGAAGCCGGAAGTCATGTGATCAAAGTAGGTTATGGCTGTCTACTTTTGGAAATCACAGCATTTATCATTTTGTTTTTACAATTATTTCAGATTGTGATGATTGGGTTGCCATCATGATTCATAGAGGATAAGCACCAGCAACGAGGAACTGGGAAGGAGAGGTTGATACTTGAGATAGGTTCTACGATAGCAATGGTGGTGGCAGCGTCTTGCAATTCACATAAATGGGGTGGAGAATAGCAAGGATTAATCTTCAAATCCAACTAGCCAACACTTCCTTATTCACTTCATTGCATCGAATTCAGGAGATGAAATAGCACAACAACACATAAGTAATATTATAGCGCGCACTACATAATCAATGGAGAATATCAGTGTGCTGCACCCCAGGTCCTCAAGCAGGTTGATCCACACACAAAATCAACGCACTAGTTCTCCAATTTGACTAATGCTAGTAGTTGTAATGTAATTTGTTCTGAAAGGGAGCAATGTATGTAACATGAGAACTTTGATTGAACCCAATGATTTGTAAATATAATTATGAGAAACAATTTTGAACTCTCATCGGACAACTCGAAGCAAAATACCAGAAAATTACCAGCGGTGGGTGAAGAAATACTTGTGGCCGAGGCTGGACGTCATGGTCGATTTGCACTCTTGTTCGATGTGGGTCAAGGTCAGGTGATGTGGGTCACGGTCGCTTGCTCGAGGTCAGGTGATGTGGGTCACGGCCGCTTGCTCGAGGTTCATCGATCTGGATAAACTCTCAATTATAGCTGTGCCTACTTTCATGATTGGAACATTAGCAGAAGATGGCAGCTGCGCTTACATGATCAGTCTTATTGTCTTCAAGTATGAAATATACAGGAAATTCAAAACAGAAGCTGTGTCTATGGCTGCAGCTGGCAGATAGAAGCAGATCACTATAACCAACTAAGTTCATCCTCATATCTAGCTCGGAAAGATCACCCTGGCCCAGACCAAACCACAGCTCGGAAACAGGAATGGAGATAATTCTTGAGCATATGTTACACTAACGCATTAGATTAGTCTTGGAGAGCGCTCCCATTTTTTACTAGCATGTTTTTTTTTTT
>NW_025247811.1:0-2378 GCF_018294505.1 Triticum aestivum | reverse complement strand
AGTTACACAAGATCGGTTACAAAGAAAGGAATCTACGCGTTTGATCGCCAAGCTTGCCTTCCACGCCAAGGAGAGTCCCATCCGGACACGGGTAGAGTTTTCGGTTTTCGTATCTTCACAGCCCATTAGTCCGGCCCATGTCCACCAGGTCAGACGCCCGAGGACCCCTTAGTCCAGGACTCCCTCAGTAGCCCCTGAACCAGACTTCAATGACGAGGTGTCCGGCGCGCAGATTGTCTTCGGCATTGCAAGGCGGGTTCCTCCACCGATGACTTCCAAGTAGTGCATTCGGCCTTCCATTTAATGTCGTACCCCTTGGTTTCTGTGTATCAACAACTTCAGCTTCCACGTGTCGAGCTAATGCGAGAGGTGGGTATTTTTGCACATAACACCCCAACCACGCGAGGGATAGCGTCTATTTAAAGAGATTGGATCTCAGATCCATTTGACATCTCGCGGAGAAAATCCTCAAAGATTGCTAGAAGAACACTCCAACATGTTTAGCATTCCCAGCTCCTCCTCCCGTCCCTGCGGCCCAGAAAAAGGCGAGTGGGAGAAGTGCTCCGTATCCCATAGTCAGTTGGTGAAGTTGCAAAGACAGGGGTTTCTCCCCCCTGCGGATTTGGTCCATGTTCGAGCAGGGTTGGCCTCCTTCAACGGCAAAACCCAGGCGGAGGATTTCCCCAATCCATCCGGGGGGAACGAGTGTGTTTTGTCCCCTATCTACTAAGGGGCGTGGGATTTCCAATTCATCTATTCCTCAGAGGGCTTCTGGAGTACTATGGCCTCCAACTGCACAACTTCACTCCGGCCTCCATCCTGCATATCGCGGGTTACGTCGCCCTTTGCGAGCTATTCTTGGGTTGCGAGGCCCACTTTGAATTGTGGAGGAAGCTATTCTGCCACGTCCCGTGCAACCACGAGGGATCAATATTTGAAGTGGGCGGAGCTGAAATATGGCGCATTGCCGAGACCGGATACCTATCCGGCACACCAAAGAAGGCATCCGAAGAGTGGACTTCCGAGTGGTTCTACATCGAGGACGTCGTACTTCCAGACCCAGTCCGGAGGGGTCTTCCCGAGTTCACAAGTGTTCCTTAGAAGAAACGCCACAGCTGGCGCCCTCGGAGCCTCGAGGAGGAAGATAGTGCGGAAGTTCGCCCTGTATCAGGAAGAGGGTTTGCCGGACTATGTCCGGGGATCCAGTCAGTCGCACTCCCAACACCCGGGATCCAGTCCCACCCGAGGAGACGGGGGTCGATAAGGGAACGACGCCGGACTGTCCTTCGGCTGAAGGCTCGGAAGATGTGTCCGTGACCAACTCGGAAGTGGAAAGCGCCATGAATCATCGGCGCCGGAGGGCCACTTTACGAGACCCCCGCTTCTTGGAAGAGGCTTTTAATGCCTTCAGCTCGGCTGATGCCTATATCCAAGCTGCTCGAGATGGGCTTAGCAGAGCCACAAAGCAGCATTTAAAAGATGCGCTGGTAAATTTACTGTGTCCGAATATGATAATCATATGCCAGTAGCCCCCGAGACTTAAAGTAGTTGGTACAACTGATTTGAGGATCGCTGTATAAGCAGGTTCTTTCTGAGAAGAACGACCCGCTAGCCCAAGAGCTAGACAAGTGCCGGACACAGTTAGCTGCAGTTACCGCCAAACTGGAAAAGTCCAAGAAGGCGTCTGCGGGTAATATTTCCCTTCTTGAAATGAAGTCGTCCTCGACGAAAGCTCATCTCCCTCACGCAAATAAGGCTTCAAATCTGCAATGTTAAAAGTGGGACTAACCCCAAAATCTGCAGGCAGCTCAAGTTTATATGCATTATCATTTATTTTCTCTAACACCTTAAAAGGACCATCACCACGTGGCATTAGCTTTGATTTGCGCAAATCAGGAAATCTATCCTTACGCAAATGTAACCAAACAAGATCTCCAGGTGCAAACACAACATGTTTTCTACCCTTATCTCCAGCAAGTTTATATTTAGCATTCATACGCTCAATGTTTTCCTTAGTTAACTCATGCATTTTTAAGATCAATTCAGCACGTTGTTTAGCATCAAAATTAACCTTCTCCGAAGATGGAAGAGGCAACAAATCCATAGGTGCACGAGGTAGGAAACCAGACACAATTTCAAAAGGGCACATCTTAGTAGTAGAATGCAATGAACGATTATAAGCAAACTCAATATGAGGCACGCATTCTTCCCACATTTTCTTATTATTCTTCAAAACAGCCCTAAGCATAGTAGACAATGTTCTATTGACTACTTCAGTTTGTCCATCAGTTTGGGGGTGACAAGTAGTACTAAAAAGCACTTTAGTCCCCAACTTAGCCCATAAACATCTCCAAAAGTGGCTAAGAAATTTAGTATCA
>NW_025247810.1:0-2378 GCF_018294505.1 Triticum aestivum | reverse complement strand
GACTAGCATTTATGGTGGCTAACATACACAAATGAGAGTGAGAAGAGAAGGCAAAGCATGAACGAGAAACTATGATCAAGAAGTGATCCTAGAACAACCTACGTCAAGCATTACTCCAACACCGTGTTCACTTCTCGAACCCCACCGAGAAGAGACCATCACGGTAACACACGCGGTTGATGTATTTTAATTAAGGTCAACTTCAGGTTTTCTACAACCGGACATTAACAAATTCCCATCTGCCCATAACCGCGGGCACGGCTTTCGAAAGTTCAAATCCCTGCAGGGGTGTCACAACTTAGCCCATCACAAGCTCTCACGGTCAACGAAGGATATTCCTTCTAGCGGGAAGACCCGATCAGACTCGGAATCCCAGTTACAAGACATCCTCGACAATGGTAAAACAAGTCCAACAAGACCACCCGCTGTGCCGATAAATCCCGATAGGAGCTGCACATATCTCGTTCTCAGGGCACACCGGATAAGCTAAGCGTACGGGAGCCAACGTAACCCAAGTTGCCAAGGGACGACCCCACACGGTGCTCTGGGTTGGACCAACACTTAGAGAAGCACTGGCCTGGGGGGGTTAAAATAAGATGACCCTTGGGCTGGCCGACCCAAGGGAAAGAAAAAGGCTAGGTGGCAAATGGTAAAACCAATGTTGGGCCTTGCTGGAGGAGTTTTATTCAAGGCGAACTGTCAAGGGGTTCCCATTATAACCCAACCGCGTAAGGAACGCAAAGTCCGGGAACATAACACCGATATGATGGAAACTAGGGCGGCAAGAGTGGAACAAAACACCAGGCATAAGGTCGAGCCTTCCACCCTTTACCAAGTATATAGATGCATTAATTAAATAAGAGATATTGTGATATCCCAACAAGTAAACATGTTCCATCAAGCAACAACATCTCCATGTTCCAACAAGGAACAAACTTCAATCTTCACCTGCAACTAACAACGCTATAAGAGGGGCTGAGCAAAGCGGTAACATAGCCAAACAACGGTTTGCTAGGACAAGGTGGGTTAGAGGCTTGGTTCAACAATATGGGAGGCAGGATAAGCAAGTGGTAGGTATCACAGCATAGGCATAGCAAAAGAGCGAGCAACTAGCAAGCAAAGATAGAAGTGATTTCGAGGGTATGGTCATCTTGCCTGAGATCCCGCAAGGAAGAAGAACGAGTCCATGAAGAACACAAATGGACGTAGTCGAACGAATCCTCACAAACGCGACGTTATCGGAACCAACCCGAAGAAGCACACCGGAAAGAAGCAAACAACATAGTAAACAACCCTCACATAATCATGGCATGATGCACAAACAAGTATGATGCATGTCCGGATTAAAGAGGCATGGCATGGCAAAGTGCACAAGCAATCCTACAAATTAAGTGGAGCTCAATATGCAACTCCGTTGCATATTGACGGAACACCACATCAATTATTTAGTTCACTCTCCGTTAGGTACTCAACAATATTAAATGTTGGTTAACATGGCAAGAGGTGAAGCATAACAAAACTATACCATTTAAACAATTTAAATGAGGCCGGATATAACAAACAACAAATCCGGTAAATCCCCATATGCATTAGCAATTTATTGTAACAACAATTTTAAACATCTTAAAGTTGTTAACATGATGCGGATGACATGTTCAAGTTTATGCAATTATAAGAAAAGTTGACAAGAGCATATTAAGAAGCATTCGTCATCGTGGCGGAAATGAAAAGGGGAGGCACGACAACGATAACGAAACGGTGCCACGGCAATGTTCCGGTTCCTGTAACTCGATTGAGATCCCGGTGCAAAGAAAGTGTGACGGGAGCGTGACATGCCATAGAAGGTGGGGTGCTCCCGATTACCGGGTTCCGACAGGTTAGTGGCATGGAAACGAGTGACAAAACGGACATGGTTCGAACATGAGCATCTCAAACATCGCAAGCATTCGTTCACGGACGTCGTCTCGGGGTTATACCTTTGAAGCGTGCATTATCGAAGGGGTTCCAGTTTGATGCGGTGTAGGGGAAGTAGACGTTCCGCGACGGTAGTCGAAGTAGTTGTTCTCGTTTCGTAGTTGTTCGGGGTCACGACACGGAACTTGACGTACACGGGGTCTTCAGCGATGGTCGTGGTACATGTTTCGTAGACGTTCGGGCGGCGGTAGTGGGACACTGAGGGAGTCCTGGATTAGGGGGTGTTCAGGTAGCCGGACTATACCTTCAGCCGGACTCCTGGACTATGAAGATACAAGATTGAAGACTTCGTCCCGTGTCCGGATGGGACTTTCCTTGGCGTGGAAGGCAAGCTTGGCAATGCGGATATTCAAGATCTCCTACCATTTTAACCGACTTTATGTAACCCTAACCCTATCCGGTGT
>NW_025247809.1:0-2379 GCF_018294505.1 Triticum aestivum | reverse complement strand
AACTCGGTGCCGTTGTCACTTCTTATTGTCAAGATCTTTGCATTGTGTTGACATTGTGCTTCATTTGTAAAGTCAATGACGGTTTGTTGGGTCTCGCTCTTCCTCTTAAAGAAATACACCCACGTGTATCTTGAGTAGTCATCCACAATCACCAAGCAATACTTCCTACCTCCAAGACTATCGAAGGATGGAGGCCCAAAGAGATCCATGTGAAGGAGCTCCAAAGGCCTCTTTGAATAAATGATAGTCGTGGGAGGATGAGCCTTCTCATGTAGCTTTCCTTCGATACAGGCACTGCAAGCACGATCTTTAACAAAACTAACATTCGTTAGTCCACAGACATGGTCCCCCTTGAGGAGACTTTGCAAAGATCTCATATTGACATGGGCTAAACGGCGATGCCAAAGCCATCCCACATCAACTTTAGCCATTAGGCATGTCGCGGTCTTAGTGGGTCGCTCCGAGAAGTTAATCACATATAGACCGTTCTCGACATGCCCAACAAAGACTACTTTAAGAGTCTTGCTTCACAAAAGGGCCACGTAAAAGTAAATTGTATGCAAGGGACTCAACAAGCATGACCTTCTCGATCGTGAGATCATGAGAGATGACCACCTTGCCAAGTCCCAATACCTTAGAAGATGAGGCGTCACCCCACTCGACATTGGTGGGCATAGATGAAACCTTGTGCACGTCCACCACCAAGTCCTTGCTTCCGGTCATATGATTTGTAGCTCCGCTATCAAGCAACCATGATCCACCACCGGAAGCAAACACTTACAAGAGATCAACGCTTGGTTTTAGTTACCCATTTTATAATGGGTCCTTTGATGTTAGTAACAAGGGTCTTGGGAACCCAAATAGACCATTCAATGTATTCATGAAGAGAACCAACAAATTTGGCATAAACATGCCCATCACTTGCACGGCATAACACATAAGAAGGATTAAAATCGCCGGCTTTGTTGGGAGGGATGACATTGCCCTTCTTGACATTCTTCTTCTTTTTCTCCTCGGGGACACTCTCTCCCTCCCTCACAAAGGTTTGCATGAGAGGAGGAGGCCATTTGGTCTTGTCATTCTTCTTCTTGTTCTTGGAGTCGGGGACGTACCCAACCCCTTCCTTGGCCACACCTCCCTTTTGGTTGGTCAAGAGATCGTTGAGGTTCTTCTTGTCTTGTATGCAAGTCGCAAGACCTCTTTCAAGTTGCTCCTTCAACTTAGCATTTTCCTCAACAAGATGTATATGCTCACAACACGGGTTAGTAGCATTTGCATTATCAATTAAAACCATACGAGGAAAAGTTGCTTTCTCCTTAGTTAGCTTCACTTGGAGTTGATCATGAGACTCCTTGAGACTAGCGTGAATACCCTTCAAGGCCTTGTGGGCCTTGTCAAGTATATCAAACTCCTCTTTGAGTCTAGCAAGATCAACCCCGAGTTTGGCCTTCTCAGAATTTAGCACACGAGAAACAACGAGGGCATGATCATAATCTTTCTCTAACTTAGCATGATCTACGTTGTGTGACTCCTCAAGAGCCAAATGAAGACCACGCTCTTCCTCAAGAGCATTGGAAAGATCCGAAATCTCATCAGCATAGTCACGACTATGTCCTTCCATCTTAGAGATGGTATCTTCGTGAGCCTCAATCATGTCATTGGCCTCACCAAGTTGTTCCAAGAGAGCAATAAAGTGCTTCTTGGATTTTCCCTTGAGTTTGCCCATAAAGGCCTCAAACTCGTTAGCCTCCACATTAGCTCCCTCAAATTCATTAATGCTATCCATTGGGGAAGGATGATTAATGATGATAGTTTTGATGTTGGAGGTTACCTTGTTGGTGGCTTTAGCCATGAGACACTTGGCGGTGATGCTCTCGTTGGGTGAGTTGAAGAGAGACACCCGTGACGTTGTTGCAATGGCAACGGAGGCCATGGCAACCGACTCATCATCTTCATCATCGTCATCGTCCTCATTGTACTCTTCTTGCACAACCAAGGCCTTGGGATGAGTCTTCTTGGTGAAGTTGTTTTTGTTGGGGAACGACTTGGCCTTGTCCTTTCGGATGAGTTTGCCACCATTGTCTTCCCTCTTCTCATACGGGCATTCCGCAACGAAATGACTCACGTTGCCGCAATTGTAGCAAGTCCTTACACGTTGCTTGCCCCTTGTACCACTCGAGTTGTTTTTGCTAAAATTTGGCCTTGAGTTTTTCTTGCTCCAAAATTGCCTTGAAGCAAGTGCCATGTGTTCATGATATGCATACTTCGTATCTTCGGGGTTGCTCTTCTCTTCTTCCTCTTCTTCGTCTTTCATTATGAGCTTGGCCTTCAATGCAAGGTTAGGCTTCTTTGCCCGTTGAGAACGGAGCACCGCATTGT
>NW_025247808.1:0-2379 GCF_018294505.1 Triticum aestivum | reverse complement strand
TGTAGTCAACCAGCGACGACATCAAGTCAAAGGAATGATGAAGCAAGAGGTTATTGGAACCACAGTTACGACCCAAACTCGAACTCAAGCTTGTTGTTTAAGGTGAAATGATATGACGATGAGGATCGACGTAAAGTTAGTTCATCGTCGAAGATTGGTGCTCCGAGAATAAGGACTAGGTAGCCCAGTTAGAATCGTCACGACAATGATATAGCCAAACAGGCTAGGAATGGCGTGATCGGGTACAAACTCGTACTTATAGAAGCTTACTGAAGAGTTGTTGAACCGTAAGGCGGACTCGGTTCAGTTATCGGTGTCTTTGAGTGTATATTAACTCAGAGCCCGTGAAAAATTGGAATTAGTTGGAAGGTAGCACTTGATGAAGAACTCATAAGAAGTTATGCAGTTCCATGATAACCTCGAGATACCAGGGGGGTAATACTCGACACAAGATCAAAGTAAAGATTGGACTGGCGTATTGATCCATAGGAGACAATTGTTATAAATTGTCCGAGAAATGAGATCAAAGAAGAACAATCATGGTCGGAACCACGGTTGCAAGGGATCAATTCACAGATACCATATGTTAGTTATCAAGGAAATAGTTATTTTTACAAGAAGCTTCTATGACAGGATCTACATCGTGTCCATGGGCATGAACACAAAGTTCAAGGTCGACTCCCACTTCTTTAATGCATAACCTTTCATCCACTTCTCGCGTTCGATTAAGTTGCAGTGTTGAAATTTTATTTGGCGAAGCACCAGAAGAGTATGACTCGTGAAAACTTTCGAGTTCACACATACTAAGGAAGGCATAGGTTCAACCCATCGGGGCATCTTAGAATCATATACCAGAATCTTTTAGAAGTAATTAACTCAAGCTTGAAGGCAGAGCATGGTTGAGGAAGCAGACGATACAATTTACCAAAGGCATTATGTATCAGGGGAAGAACTCACAAGGTGATCAAATGTGAAGGACACTGTCGGATAACAATCCAACAAAGGACTTGATGGTCCACAAAGGATCTGATACGAGTATCGGTACTCAACTAGAGGAAGAAGAATGCAAGGAGATCAGATTATAGAAACAACTGACTAACTCAATTGTCAAATGCAAAGGAATTTTGATTTCCAATTCAAGGGATCAGAAGCAATGCTCTGATTAGGGATGGATAAGTTGAATAACCTTACGGTACAATCAATGACAATTGGATTGGTCGAGAACCAATTCCAGTTAAAAGAATGGCAGCTTAGACGGAGAAGTAATTTATAAGGATCAATGATGATTGCGTGCATTCGCAAACATATTGAGTCAGCAGACTCAAAATGATAATGACAAGGAATGTCATTAAGACTACGAGACTTATGGGATTAACCATAATGCGAGCAAGCAAGAATTTCAAGAGCCAAAGGCTCCAGAGGATTTTCGGAAGATCGAATAGTATTTTGAAGACTTTTGTGAAACTCATGAACAACTGGGGAGGAGCGGATACTTGACAAGTGCGGGGATTTATTTGAAGGGGTATTCATGTGGCAAGGAACTGCTAGGCAGTAGGCATGAAGTATTCTCGGAACAATAGAGAAAACTTCGGGTATCTTGTAATAACAAGAACAATGGGGAATGAT
Organism: Triticum aestivum; assembly: GCF_018294505.1. NCBI lineage: Eukaryota > Viridiplantae > Streptophyta > Magnoliopsida > Poales > Poaceae > Triticum > Triticum aestivum. The sequence goes on along the minus strand of NW_025247808.1, from coordinate 753 downwards.
CGTAAGAATGGCAAGTGTAAGTAGTTATCCATAAGGATTTATCGGTGGTCGGGAATAGCAAAAGTGATGGGCACAAAGTCTCGAGAGAATATCAAAGAGTATCTCCGAAATCTTCTGGGGCAGTCGGTGACCATCTGGACTGACGGGGCTCTCCGGGAGAAAGGATTTTCGAGAACCTAAAGTTAGTTTTTAGTAAAAATCGTTTAACCCGAATAGAAGAGAGTTCAGAATCCCAGAGTAAAGGTCGAGGAGTAAAAGATCCTAATACCACCCAATGGCGACGTGGGCCCATGGGCCGCACAGCCATGTTAGTAAAAGTTTTGTAAAGTCTAGACTCGACTTCGGCCAAGGAGTTGGAAGGGGGATTCCTACAGGCAGTCGGCTCTGATACCAACTTGTGACGCCCCCGATTTAATCGTACACTAATCATGCACGCAAATGTGTACGATCAAGATCAGGGACTCACGGGAAGATATCACAACACAACTCTACAAATAAAATACGTCATACAAGCATCATAATACAAGCCAGGGGCCTCGAGGGCTCGAATACAAGTGCTCGATCATAGACGAGTCAGCGGAAGCAACAATATCTGAGTACAGACATAAGTTAAACAAGTTTGCCTTAAGAAGGCTAGCACAAACTGGGATACAGATCGAAAGAGGCGCAGGTCTCCTGCCTGGGATCCTCCTAAACTACTCCTGGTCGTCGTCAGCGGGCTGCACGTAGTAGTAGGCACCTCCGGTGTAGTAG
>NW_025247807.1:0-2379 GCF_018294505.1 Triticum aestivum | reverse complement strand
AATAATTTCACAAAAGAACAAATCAGCAACATTAACAGCATCATCGCTTTTATGACATGGTATAAAGTGTGCAATTTTCGAAAATCTATCCACGACAACAAATATGCTATCCCTCCCCTTCTTTGTTCGAGGTAAACCTAAAACAAAGTCCATAGATATATCCTCCCAAGGAACACTAGGTACAGGCAAAGGCATATATAAACCATGAGGATTGAGTCGTGACTTAGCTTTTTGACATGTAGTGCAGCGAGCAACAAAACGCTCAACATCCCGTCTCATCTTTGGCCAAAAGAAATGTGTAGCAAGTATATCCTCCGTCTTCTTGACGCCAAAGTGTCCCATTAATCCTCCTCCATGCGCCTCCTGCAACAACAGAAGATGAACGGAGCCAGCTGGAATGCATAGCTTGTTAGCGTGAAACACAAATTGAACGTTAAGAATGAACTTGTTGCAAGTTCTCCCTTCCTTGCAATTCTGCAATACATCTTTAAATTCAGCATCATGCACATATTGATCTTTGATGGTCTCCATACCAAATATTTTGAAGTCAGGTTGTGAAAGCATAGTATAACGACAAGACAATGCATCAGCAATAACATTTTCTTTACCCTTCTTGTGTTTAATGACATAAGGGAAAGTCTCAATGAATTCAACCCATTTAGCATGTCTACGGTTCAATTTTGCTTGACTTTTAATGTGTTTCAAGGATTCATGATTAGAATGTATAACAAATTCCTTTGGCCATAAATAATGTTGCCATGTTTCTAAGGTCCGAATAAGAGCATATAATTCTTTATCATAAGTAGAATAGTTCAGACTAGGCCCACTCAATTTTTCAGAAAAGTATGCGACAGGTTTGCCATCTTGTAATAACACACCTCCTAATCCAATTCCACTAGCATCACATTCAAGCTCAAAAGTCTTATTAAAATCAGGAAGTTGGAGTAAAGGAGCATGTGTCAACTTATCTTTCAATACCGTGAAGGCTTCTTCCTGTGCGGTATCCCAAACAAAAGGCACATCCTTCTTTGTAAGCTCGTTGAGAGGTGCAACAATGGTGCTGAAATCTCTCACAAAATGCCTATAAAAACCAGCGAGGCCAAGGAAACTCCTCACTTGTGTGACCATTTTGGGCTGCGGCCAACTCTCAATAGCTTCAATCTTGGCTTTATCAACTTCAATTCCTTGGGGAGTAACAACATAGCCAAGAAAAGATACCCGGTCGATGCAAAAGGTTCACTTTCCAAGGTTACCAAACAAATGTGCATCACGTAGAGCAACAAAAACATCACGTAAATGCTCCAAATGTTCCTCCAAAGATTTGGTATAAATCAATATGTCATCAAAATAAACTACCACAAATCGTCCAATGAAAGCACATAAAACTTCGTTCATTAGCCTCATGAAATTACTAGGTGCATTCGTTAACCCAAAAGGCATGACTAACCACTCATATAATCCAAACTTAGTTTTAAATGTTGTTTTCCATTCATCTCCCAGTTTCATACGAATTTGATGGTATCCACTACGCAAATCAACTTTGGAGAATATTGTAGAGCCACTCAATTCATCAAGGATATCATCTAATCTAGGAATAGGATGATGATAACGAATAGTAATATTATTAATGCCTCTACAATCAACGCACATACGCGATGTACCATCCTTTTTCGGCACTAAAATGCTAGGAACAAGACAAGGACTAAGGGATTCGCATTATAACCTTTGTCGAGCAGTTCTTGTACTTGACGCATAATCTCCTTTGTCTCCTCTGGATTGGTATGGTATGGTGCACGGTTGGGTAATGATGCACCGGGAATTAAGTCAATTTTATGCTCAATCCCTAGAATAGGTGGTAATCCCGATGGCACGTCTTGTGGAAAGACGTCAGCGAACTCCTGCAAAATGTTAGTGACAGCAGGACGCAAAGAGGAAGGCACGTCCTCGAATGAAAATAATGCCTCTTTGCACACAAAAGCATAGCAAACAGATTTGCTAAAATCTAGATCTTCAATATCAGATTTGGTGGCAAGTAAACATGCACTTTTCAATTTAATTTCAGAAGCAACACTAGATGGTTTACTATTAGGGTTCATTTGTTGCTCAAATTCTTTTGCCACAATCTGATTTTCACTCTTAATTTTCTACTGTTTTGCTTTATTAGCTCTATTAATATCATCTTTCAAAATGGAATCGGGAGTCATAGGAAGCAAAGTAATATTTTTATCCTTATGAACAAGAGTATACTGATTGTTTCTACCATGGTGTATAGAATTTTTATCAAATTGCCATGGTCTACCAAGTAATAAGGAACATGCTTGCATAGGTAGCACATCACAATCCACATAATCAGCATATGTAGAGATACTAAAATGCACA
>NW_025247806.1:0-2379 GCF_018294505.1 Triticum aestivum | reverse complement strand
AGAATACTAGACAGATGCACCGGGATAATTGGATAAAGGTAGCTGAAATGTGAGGACAAAGAATTCTTCTGGAATGATGGCGTCCGGTGAAAAGAAACGGGGAAGCAACTCCTGACATACTCCGGATGGGTAAGAAAAGAAATTTCTGACAAACGGAACAATTCGAGAGGATAACATGAAGCTAGAACCACGAATCTTCGAGAGAACAGACAAGATTTAGAGGAAAAACTCTTCTTAAGTCTTCAACTGTAGAGAATGATGCCGAGAAACACCATCAAAGTTACTGAGATCCTCTGGGAGAATGAAAAGAGGAAAGGTTGAGTCAGCAATGGAAAGAATTTGAAAGCGATCTTGGAGATGGCATCTGACTGATGGAATCCATTCTTACGTCAAACTTGAAAAGAATTTAAGAATAACTACAGAATAATTAGGAGAGTTAGGTAAGATCCTGGGAAAAGACCTGTGGGTTAGGGCCCACTAAAGAGAAAACACCGTTAAAAAGGATTGTTGAAGAGATAGATGATGCACCAGAACAATTGAAATATTTGATTGACGTGATAACCTCGAATTAATTCGAACACAGACGAATCTCCTGACATGTCTTGAGCACTCTGGAAGGATAAACTGGCGAACGAGGAGGGAAAACACTTGATCCAAGGAAAAGAATATGATCAACCCAAAAAACTTGAGTTGAGTCCACTGGAAAAGAAAAAAATGATGAAGAGTGTTGAACGAAAAGAGAATTCACCGGTTGAAAATAATTGAGGGAAGACTGAAGAGGCTCCACACGAATGAAATTAATGCTCGAAAGAGACTCGGGCTCCAGGAAGAAGAGGATGGGAGGGCGGGAAAAAACAAAGGCAACTTGGAAGGTAGAACCGAATAGCTTGAAGAGAAAACACCGGTTGAAAGAATGCAAAGGCTTCGCACGAGTAGGATGGATACTTGATTATGGACTCCGGCTCCGAGAAGAAAAAGGGTGGGCGGGTGGGAAAAGAAAACAACTGAGGATTGATCTTGCAAAAAAACAAAGAGGGTCGAATCTACTTGACGAGAATGCACTAGATGAAAAGAGCTGAGAACCAACGATCGAAAAATCTTACCGCGTGATCCTAAAGAAAATTTGAAGGTGAAGAGGAGCATATCAAAACACCTACATCAAGATTTCTCACCAGTGCGACGAAAGGGGCTGAGGAGTAAAAAGAATTCCTACTTTCCGATATAACTAGACTCCAAAATAGTTTTCTTCTAGACTCGACAACGACCAACTATGAATAATCAAGGGGACTCCTGTGGTCGGTCGAGGCTCTGATACCAACTTGTCACGCCCAATATGCGACCCTATCCTAAAGGAACTGGAAGGTCCCACCAAGGATAGAATCATATTGGAGACGCTTTTGCAAGGTGGATATCATTACATCGTACCATTACATAATTGTTGGGAATACATACAAGAGGCATACAATGCCACACAAATACAACATCATCATACATAAGAGCAACATCCGACTACGGACGAAACACAAACAGAAACTCAAACGACAACCACCCTGCTAGCCCAGGCTGCCGACCTGGAACCTATCCCCTGATCGAAGAAGAAGCAGAAGAATAACTCTAAAACTAGTAAAAATCGCTCTCGCGTCATGATCATCGCATTACCTGTACCTGCAACTGTTGTTGTAGTAATTTGTGAGCCACGAGGACGCAGCAATCCCATTACCTTAGGTATCAAGCTAGCAAAGCTTAATGGGTATGGAAAGGATAAGTGGTGAGGTTGCAGAAGCAACTAAGCATGATATGGCGGCTAACTTACGAATACAAGAATAAGACGAGAAGCTATGCAAAGGGTCGCAAACTAGTAATGATCAAGAAGTGATCCTGAAACTACTTGCATCCAAACATAACCCAAAGCCGTGTTCACTTCCCGGACTCCGCCGAAAAGATACCATCACGGCTACACATGCGGTTGATGCATTTTAGTTAAGTCAAGTGTCAAGTTCTCTACAACCAGATATTAAAAAATTACCATCTGCCACATAACCACGGGCATGGCTCTCGAAAGTTTATACCCTGCAGGGGTGTCCAAACTTTGCCCATTATAAACTCTCACGACCAATGAAGGATATTCCTTCTCTCGGGAAGCCCCAATTAGCCTCGGAATCCCGGTTACAAGACATTTCTACAATGGTAAAACAAGACCAGCAAGACCGCCCGACTGTGCCGAGAAATCCCGATAGGAGCTGCACATATCTTGTTCTCAGGGCACAATGGATTGGTCAGCCTATGAGTAAAACCAGACCTCGAGTTGCCCCGAAGTGGCCCCGCAGTCTGCCCGGTTCGGACCAACACTTAGAGAAGCACTGGCCCCGGGGGGGGGGG
>NW_025247805.1:0-2379 GCF_018294505.1 Triticum aestivum | reverse complement strand
TTTTTTTTATCATATTGCATGAATTTATCCCTCTACATCATGTCATCTTGCTTAAGGCGTTACTTTGTTTTTAACTTAATACTCTAGATGCATGCTGGATAGCGGTCGATGAGTGGAGTTATAGTAGTAGATGCAGAATCGTTTCGATCTACTTGTCTCGGACGTGATGCCTATATACATGATCATTCCTAGATATACTCATAACTATGCTCAATTCTGTCAATTGCTCAATAGTAATTTGTTCACCCACCGTAGAATATCTATGTTCTGGAGAGAAGCCACTAGTGAAACCTATGGCCCCTGGGTCTATTCTCATTATATCAATCTCCATTACTTTATTACTTGCTTTGTTTTTACTTTGCCTTTTACTTTTCACTTTGCATCTATCTATCAAAAATACCAAAAATATTATTTATCATCTCTATCAGATCTCACTCTCGTAAGTGACCGTGAAGTGATTGACAACCCCTAATCGCGTTGGTTGCGAGGAGCTATCGTTTTGTGTAGGTACGAGAGACTTGTGCGTGGTCTCCTACTGGATTTATACCTTGGTTCTCAAAAACTGAGGGAAATACTTATGCTACTTTGCTGCATCATCCTCTCCTCTTCGGGGAAATCCAACGCAGTGCTTAAGGGGTAGCAAGACGAATTTCTGGCGCCGTTGCCGGGGAGGCTCACGCGAGCAAGTCAACCATACCAAGTACCCATCGCAATCCCTATCTCTCGCATTACATTATTTGCCATTTCCCTCTCGTTTTCCTCTCCCCCACTTCACCCTTGCCATTTTATTCGCCCTCTCTTTCCCAATCTCCTCCTCTCTTTCCCATTTGCCTTTTCCCGTTGCCTTTCTGTTTGCTTGTGTGTTGGATTACTTGTTGCCATGGCGCAAGATAATGCCAAATTGTGTGACTTCACGAATACCAATAATAATTATTTCCTTAGTACTCCGATTGCTCCTCTTAATAATGATGAGTCTTGTGAAATCAATACCGCTTTGCTGAATCATGTTATGAATGATCAATTCGCCGGCCTTCCTAGTGAAAATGCTGCTACTCATCTAAACAATTTTGTTGATTTGTGTGATATGCAAAAGAAGAAAGATACGGATAACAATATTGTCAAATTGAAGTTATTTCAGTTTTCACTTAGAGATCATGCTAAATTTTGGTTTTTGTCTTTGCCTAAAAATATTATTGATTCTTGGAACAAGTGCAAAGATGCTTTTATCTCTAAGTATTTTCCTCCCGCTAAGATCATCACTCTTAGGAACGATATTATGAATTTTAAACAACTTGATCATGAGCATGTTGCCCAATCTTGGGAAAGAATGAAATTGATGCTTCGCAATTGCCCTACTCATGGTTTGAATTTATGGATGATCATACAAAACTTTTATGTCGGATTGAATTTTGCTTCTAGAAATCTTTTAGATTCGGCCGCGGGAAGCACGTTTATGGAAATTACATTAGGAGATGCTACAAAATTGCTTGATAATATTATGGCTAATTATTCTCAATGGCACACCGAAAGATCTTCTAGTAAAAAAGTGCATGCTATAGAAGAAATCAATGTTTTGAGTGAAAAGATGGATGAACTTATGAAGATGTTTTCTACTAAAAATACTCTCTTGATCCCAATGATATGCCTTTGTCTACTTTGCTTGAGAATAATAATGAATCTATGGATGTGAATTTTGTTGGTAGGAATAGTTTTGGAAACAACGCGTATATAGGGAATTTTAATCCTAGGCCTTATCCTAGTAATCCTTCTAATAATTATGGAAATTCCTACAACAACTCTTATGGATATTTTAATAAGATGCCCTCTGAATTTGAGAGTAGTGTTAAAGAGTTTATGAATTTTAATGCTTTGCTTGAAGAGAAATTGCTTAAAGTTGATGGTTTGGCTAGGAACGTTGATAGTTGAAATTGATTCTTTCAAGCTTAGATCTATTCCCCCTAAGCATGATATCAATGAGTCTCTCAAAGCCATGAGAATTTCCATTCATGAGTGCAAAGAAAGAACCGCTAGGATGCGTGCTTCAAAAGCTGCCTTTATTAAAGCATGTTCTTCCAATTCCTATGAAAATCAAGATGAAGATCTAAAAGTTATTGATGTGTCCCCCATTAAATCTTTGTTTTGCAATATGAATCTTGATGAAATTGAATATGATCTTCCTTTACCTAGAAGGCGTTCCAAGAATTCGGAGTTTCTAGATCTTGATGATGAATTTGATAAAAGTGGGATTGAAAGAAATAAAAACCTAGATATTGCTAAACCCACTATTTGGATATCAAGGAATTTAATTATGAATGTTGCTCTTTAATTGGTGGTATTTCCTTGTTGCAATCCGTGCTAGAATCTCCTCGTGCTTATAGT
>NW_025247804.1:0-2379 GCF_018294505.1 Triticum aestivum | reverse complement strand
GAAAAAAAATCGATTTTTTTTGTCAGAAAGCTAGGGAAGACCGGTGGAAAACCAAAACGTCGAAAAAACCAGTTTAAAAGGCCGAAAACGCGTGCTGAAAAAAAAAATCCGGAGGAAGCGTCCAAAGCGCGACACGTGGCGAATAGCTGAGAGCACGCCAAGTGGCCCTAATCATTGCGAGGCTCTCGAAGGAGCGCTCGTTAATTAGCTGCTCTCGGATTTGTCCTGCCATGAGATGGAGTTTGCTTACTGGGCTGGGCCGTGAGCTATTTATCGCATTGAGCCAGCCTGGAAATTTCTCTTGCTGAAGTATTCTGACAAATCGGGCCGGTCCACTAATGCACACTGAAATAGAAACACTATGTAGCAAACGAGCGAAATCACTAGTTAAGGATACTTCTTGCGGAGATCACTCCAACTTTCTCAGGTTGCGACAAGTGGTGCGCTGCATGTGCGCCACTTGTCGCAACCTGGTAGTTTTCCTTTTTTTCATAGATCCGTTTATTCAAAACATTTTATCTTTTAAACCGTGCGTCCAAATCTCGAACCACTTTCGCCGTTGGATTCCTCTCGTCGAGTTCTTCAAAACTAGATCCTATGTTGACAGGTTTTGACAAACTTTTTTTCACGAAAAAACTGGACGAAAAAACCGACGAAAAAACCGAACCGGAACACGCGGTTTTTTCCCTTTCCGAAAGAGGCATGCCCATGTCTCTGACGAAATCACAACCGTGCTTCTTGCGGAAGCAAAACCGTGCCTCTAATGAAATAATAAAAACAGAAAATGTGTTTTTCCCTTTCCGAAAGACGCACGCCCGTGCCTCTCGTGAAAGCACAACCGTGCTTCTCGCGGAAGCAAAACCGTGCCTCTCGCGAAAGAAAAAAAACAGAAAACGCGTTTTTCCCTTTCCGGAAGAGGCACGCCCGTGCCTCTCGTGGAAGCACAACCGTGCCTCTCGCGGAAGCAAAACCGTGCCTCTCACGAAAGAAAAAAAAACAGAAAACGCGTTTTTTCCCTTTCCGAAAGAGGCACACCCGTGCCTCTCGCGAAGGCACAACCGTGCCTCTCGCGGAAGCAAAACCGTTCCTCTCGCGAAAGAAAAAATACGTTTTTTTTCGTTTTCAAGAGGCACGGCCGTGCCTCCCCCGAAAGCACAACCGTGCCTCTCGCGAAAACAAATCCCTGACTCTCGCGAAAAAAATGTGTTTTTTTGCGCATAAAAATATTTGTTTCGATTTTTTTTTGTCGAAATGCTAGGGAAGACCGGTAGAAAACCAAAAAATCAAAAGAAACAAAAAAAACGTTTAAAAAGCCGAAAAAGCGTGGGGGAAAATAAAAAAACAAAATTCGGAGGGAGCGCCCAGAGCGTGACACGTGGCAAATGGCTGAGAGCGCGCCAAGTGGCGCTGATCGTTGCGAGGCTCCCGAAGGGGTGCTCGTTAATTAGTTGCTCCCGCAAACGAGGGAACGAGGGTATTCGAACTGGGGAGCTCCTATGTGACGCTAGCTGCGTCGAAATGTCCACGTTTCGCAAAAGCATGGCCAAACCTAGGCCGGCCCATTCGCGAGATAATAAAATGTGAAAAAATGAATAGACTGGCGCGGGGATTCAAACCGGCGACCTTGCCGTCTAGCGCATGCTATGCTAGCCACTGCGCCAGTGCTAAATTAGCAGCGGAACGTTACAAGAAACAACAACAACATTTTTCAAAATTGCAAACAAATTTGTAACAGAAAATTTCGACAAAGGAGAACAGAAAACTGAAATTTTGAACAACATTTGAAATTTTGAACAAATTTCGAAAAAACACGTAATTTAAACCTAATTTTTTTTTGAAAAAATGAACAAATTTATAAATTCTGATCATATTTTAGAAAAATGAACAAAAAATCTAAAATTGTAAAGTTTTTTCAGAACACAAACAAAAATTAAAACCGAGAACAGTTGTTTTTGAAAAATGCGAACAAACTTTTGAAACTCCCAACCTTTTTCTACATGATTTTCTTTGGAAATTCCGAACATTTTTTAATAGTGCAAACAATTTTTGAAAATGTGAAAAAATATAAATTTCGAACAGTTTCCATAACATGAACAAAACTCCAAAAGTATTTTTTGAAGCGATGAACAAATTTTGAAATTCCAAACATTTTTGTACATTGAGAACAATTTTTTAAAAATGTGAAAAAAATTTGGAATTTGGAACATCTTTTTGAATTGTAACCAAAAGTATGAAAACTGTAACTTTTTTTGAAATTGCAACCAAAATTTTGGCAATGTGAACATTATTTCAAAAATATGAACAAATTTTGACAAGAATTTTTTTCAAAATTCTGAACAATATTTTAACTTAAAAAGAAAAGAAAAAAAATAAAGAAAA
>NW_025247803.1:0-2379 GCF_018294505.1 Triticum aestivum | reverse complement strand
GAGCTGGTCCCTTCAGCTTGACAGGAAGATATTTGATGGTGTGGACATCATCCCCACGAGCCATGTGAATATGCAGGATAAAATCCTCGATCCAGGCCCCTGGGTCTGTCGTTCCGTCGTATGCCTCTATGTTCACAGGTTTAAAACCTTGTGGGAATTCATGGTCCGGTACTTCTTCGGTGAAGCACAGGGGGTGAGCAGCCCCTCTGTATCTGGACGTGTTGTGGCATGCAGTCGGCTGTTGGTGTGTCCGGAGTTTATTCCGAACTGGTATTTGGCTTGTATGAGCGTTTGGGTGACCATAGTCCCTCGCCGGGGTGTGTCCTTTAGATCCATAGATGGACCTGGCTGCACCGGCCTTCTTATCCAGATGCCCACGCAGATCGTGCGCGGCGTCAGTAGCCGTTCTGTTGTGGTTATGAAGCGGTACGTCTGGTCTCCCGGTCGTATTATTGTTTGGTGGAACAGCCTCGTCGTCGAATTCTGGCAGTAGCTTGCGCTTTAGATAGCTTTTCATATGGCGATCATCGCCATATCTTTCAATGTCTAGCACTTTAGTCCATCTGTGACTGAGCGTTTCCTGTGCGACTTTGAGCCGTTGCTTCTGCTTCTTTAGACTTCTTGCTGTGGCCATAAGCTTTCGGTGGAGGTTGTCCCGTTCCACTCGTTCATCCGGAATGATGAATGCATCGTTGTCCGGACTGTGTTCCTGTTCTGGGGCGGTTTCATGAGCTCGTCCCTCCGGATCATTGTGCTCGGGTATTTGCTCCGAACTCGGTTTGGCGTGACCTGGCTCGTCCCGCTCTATCGCTGGGTCCGTGTGGTCGTTGCTGCCTTCAGGGTTTACTGGTATGTCAATCCTTCTTGCGCTCTTGTCGCTATTTTTACTGTTGCTGGACTTTGAGCGGCGTCTGCGCCGTCGTTTTGGCTTTTTCCCGGGCGTGTCATCTTCCGGATTATCGTTGTCGTCCTTCTTGGGCGTATCCACCATGTATATATCGTGTGACAAGGTAGTAGTCCCGCGCCCCAGAGATTCTGTAGCTTCTCCTGCATCGTCGTCCATGCCGTCGATGTCTTCGGAGTCGAAGTCAAGAACGTAGGTTAAATCATCGATTGTGGCAATGAAGTGGGTGGTGGGTGGGCAACGAATTCCTTCGTTGCCTGCTTCCCACTCAGGCCGGACATAGTTCGGCCCAGAGCCTCCTGACAAATAGAGAGACTTTAATGAGTTCAGCATGTCGCCGAAGGGCGAGTGCTGGAAGATACCCGCAGCGGTAAACTCCATGACCGGAGCCCAACCTGGCTCGGCTGGCTCGAGGGTATGCGGACTGGAACCAACAACTGGATACGAGTCCGGGGGCCCGGGGTTACAGGCTTCCACAGAGGTGAGACCTGTGTTCGGCTCCATTGCCGATGAATATGCGGCCTGCGGGGCGGGGTCCAGCCCTCCGTCCTTGGGCAACACAACCTATTCCGGATTTAGATCCAGGGCTACTGCAGGGATGATGTCCCGAGCATTATCCGACCGCAGGTCAAGGCTGTGCTCGTCGTGACTGTCCGCCGCTCCTGGCATAGGCCCGAATCCATCGAAGATCAAGTCTCCGCGAATGTCCGTCGTGTAGCTCAAGATTCCGAACCTGAACTGGTGGCCAGGGGCGTAGCTGTCGATCTGCTCCAGATGACCAAGCGAATTGGCCCGAAGTGCGAAGCCGCAGAACACAAAGATCTATCCGGGTAGAAAAGTCTCGCCCTGGATGGTGTTGTTGGCGATTGAAGACGCCATCAAGCCTCAAAGCGACGACACAGAGGAACTCTCAATGAAAGCACCAATGTTGGTGTCAAAACCGGCGGATCTCGGGTAGGGGGTCCCGATCTGTGCGTCTTAGGCTGATGGTAACAGGAAGCAAGGGACACAATGTTTACCCAGGTTCGGGCCCTCTCGATGGAGGTAAAACCCTACCTCCTGCTTAATTAATATTGAAGATATGAGTAATACAAGAGTAGATCTACCACGAGATCGTAGAGGCTAAACCCTAGAAGCTAGCCTATGATGGTATGATTGTAATTGTGATCGGCCTTCTAAGGACCATCCTCTCTGTTTATATAGACTCCGGAGAGGGCTAGGGTTTACATGGAGTCGGTTACAAGGAAGGAAATATAATATCCGGATCGCCAAGCTTGCTTTCCACGCAAAGGAGAGTCTCATTCGGACACGGGCAGAAGTCTTGAGTCTTGTATCTTCACGCTTCAATTGTACAGACGATGTATATAGTCCGGCTGTCCGGATACCCCCTAATCCAGGACTCCCTCAGGGGGAAAGGAGGGGGTGTGGAGAAGGAAGGGAGAGGGGGGTCGCGCCCCAAACCCCTTGTCCAATTC
>NW_025247802.1:0-2379 GCF_018294505.1 Triticum aestivum | reverse complement strand
GACGGCTTCACTAGTCTTCGAGGGGCACCGAATCATCTTGTGCCTAATGAAGAAGTATCTGTGGGACTCAAGGCACACGATTAGTCTGCACGAGTATTGTCATCAATCACCAAAACACTTAGGGATAAATATGCCCTTACAGGAAGCGAGTTCCAAAACAAGAGTTCATCATTTAACCAAGGAGAGGATGAAGAGGTGGCTGATGGAGTTGGCGACAACTCATAGAGATTTTCAAAAGATGGATTTCCACACTTATGTGAACAAGGAGATAACATTTGTCAGATCAAATGATATAAGGATGTATGCTCGAGGTAAACATACACAATTAAGCATTGGTTGAAAAGTGGACCCAAAATATGGTCTTAGGCAGCATGATCAATGTTAGAAATGTGATTCAACAAGCAATAGTCTAAGAATGAATTATCGACCATTAACTTGAAAGCAATAGGGTTGCTAGAAACACGAACAAGTTTGTGTTGAACGGAAGGCAAAAGTGGTCAATGATAACACAAATCATCAAGGGCAAGGAGGATACTTCTCATCATGAATTCAATTGATATCTTGGAAGGGGTCAAAATGTTGATGATGATCACAACACATTTGTCGAGAGGTTTCTGGAAGATGTAACCGATCGGCGATGACATCAAGTTAACGGAATGATGAAGCGAGAAGTTATTGAAACCACGGATACGATACAAACTCGGAATCAAGCTTGTTGTTCAAGGCGAAATGATATGACGAGGAAAGTCGACGTAAGCTTAGCTCATCGTCGAAAATTGTGCTTCGGAAAGAAGGACCAGATAGCATAGTTAAAGTTGCACGATAATGATATAGCCGATCAGGCTAGGAAGGGATGATCGGGTACAAACTCGTACATAAAGAAGATTACTAAGAGTTGTTGAACCGTAGTGCGGACTTGGTTTAGTTATCGGTGTCTTTGAGTGTTTAATAACTCAGAGCCCGTGGAAATTGGAATCGGTGAGAATGTAGTACTTGATGAAGAACTCATAAAAAGTTATGCAATCCCGTGATGATCTCAAGATACCAGGGCGTAATACTCGACGAAAGATCAAAGTAAAGGTTGGACAGGTATATTGATCCACAGAAGACAAGTCCTTAAACTTGCCCGAGAAATGGGATCAAAGAAGAACATATGGTCGGAACCACGATTGCAAAGGATCAATTCACTGATACCAAGGATATTATATCAAGGAAATAGTTATTATTACAAGAAGCTTCCATGATATGATCTACATCCTGTCCATGGGCATGAACACAAAGGTTCAAGGTCGACTCCCACTTCCTCAATGCATGACCTTCCATTCACCTCCTCGTATTTCTAAAATGACATTAGTTGTTGGAAGTTTTACCTGGTGCAATACCAGATAAGTATGACCCGTGAAATCTTTCGGGTTCACATCGATTAGGGAAGGCGTTGGTTCAACCCATCGGGGGATCGTGGAAACATATACCACAAGCTTTAATAGAAAATATCACCAGCTCGAAAGCAGAGCATGGTTGGCCAAATCAAGGAATATGATTTACCAAAGGCATTATGTATCAGGGAAAGAACTTCCAAAGTGATTGAATATGAAGGACGTTGTCGGATAAAATCCAACAAGGTTCTGATGGTCCATAAAGGATCTGATGTGAGCATCGGTACTCAACTAGAAGGAGAAAGAATGCAAGGAGATCTTATTATAGAAACAACTGACTAATTCAAAGCTCAATGCAAAGGAATTGTGATTTTCAAATCAAGGGATCAGAAGCAATGTTCTGATTAGGGATGGATAAGTTGAATAGCCTTAGGGGTACAATCGACGGCAATTGGATTGGTTGAGGACCAGCTCAGTCTGAGCCGGAAAGATAATTTAAAAGGATCAACTGATGATTGCGTGCATTCGCACTCATGTTGAATCAAAGGGATCAAAATGACGGTGCTTAAGGATACTAACGAATATTGCCAGACATATGGAAAGCATCCACCATGCAAGCAGACAAGTATTGCAGAGCAATAAGGTACTAAGGATTTTTGGAGGATCGAATGGTATTTCGGTGACCATTGTGAAACACATGAACCACTGGGGGATGAGCGGATACTCGATAAGTGCGAGAATTATCCGTAGGGGTATTCAGGTGACAAAGAACAACAAGGCAGTAAGCCCAAAGGATTATCGAAACAACGACGAGTATTACGGGGTATCTTGTAATAACAAGACCAACTGGGGATAAAAGTAAGAACAACAGGTGTAAGTATTTATCCATAGGGATTTTTCGGTGGTAGGGAATTGCAAAAGCAACAGGCACAAGGTCTCAAGAAAATATCAGAGAGTATTGTCAGACTCTTCTGTTGAAGCAGTCGACTATCCGTAATGAAAG
>NW_025247801.1:0-2379 GCF_018294505.1 Triticum aestivum | reverse complement strand
AATAATTTCACAAAAGAACAAATCAGCAACATTAACAGCATCATCGCTTTTATGACATGGTATAAAGTGTGCAATTTTCGAAAATCTATCCACGACAACAAATATGCTATCCCTCCCCTTCTTTGTTCGAGGTAAACCTAAAACAAAGTCCATAGATATATCCTCCCAAGGAACACTAGGTACAGGCAAAGGCATATATAAACCATGAGGATTGAGTCGTGACTTAGCTTTTTGACATGTAGTGCAGCGAGCAACAAAACGCTCAACATCCCGTCTCATCTTTGGCCAAAAGAAATGTGTAGCAAGTATATCCTCCGTCTTCTTGACGCCAAAGTGTCCCATTAATCCTCCTCCATGCGCCTCCTGCAACAACAGAAGATGAACGGAGCCAGCTGGAATGCATAGCTTGTTAGCGTGAAACACAAATTGAACGTTAAGAATGAACTTGTTGCAAGTTCTCCCTTCCTTGCAATTCTGCAATACATCTTTAAATTCAGCATCATGCACATATTGATCTTTGATGGTCTCCATACCAAATATTTTGAAGTCAGGTTGTGAAAGCATAGTATAACGACAAGACAATGCATCAGCAATAACATTTTCTTTACCCTTCTTGTGTTTAATGACATAAGGGAAAGTCTCAATGAATTCAACCCATTTAGCATGTCTACGGTTCAATTTTGCTTGACTTTTAATGTGTTTCAAGGATTCATGATTAGAATGTATAACAAATTCCTTTGGCCATAAATAATGTTGCCATGTTTCTAAGGTCCGAATAAGAGCATATAATTCTTTATCATAAGTAGAATAGTTCAGACTAGGCCCACTCAATTTTTCAGAAAAGTATGCGACAGGTTTGCCATCTTGTAATAACACACCTCCTAATCCAATTCCACTAGCATCACATTCAAGCTCAAAAGTCTTATTAAAATCAGGAAGTTGGAGTAAAGGAGCATGTGTCAACTTATCTTTCAATACCGTGAAGGCTTCTTCCTGTGCGGTATCCCAAACAAAAGGCACATCCTTCTTTGTAAGCTCGTTGAGAGGTGCAACAATGGTGCTGAAATCTCTCACAAAATGCCTATAAAAACCAGCGAGGCCAAGGAAACTCCTCACTTGTGTGACCATTTTGGGCTGCGGCCAACTCTCAATAGCTTCAATCTTGGCTTTATCAACTTCAATTCCTTGGGGAGTAACAACATAGCCAAGAAAAGATACCCGGTCGATGCAAAAGGTGCACTTTCCAAGGTTACCAAACAAATGTGCATCACGTAGAGCAACAAAAACATCACGTAAATGCTCCAAATGTTCCTCCAAAGATTTGGTATAAATCAATATGTCATCAAAATAAACTACCACAAATCGTCCAATGAAAGCACATAAAACTTCGTTCATTAGCCTCATGAAATTACTAGGTGCATTCGTTAACCCAAAAGGCATGACTAACCACTCATATAATCCAAACTTTGTTTTAAATGTTGTTTTCCATTCATCTCCCAGTTTCATACGAATTTGATGGTATCCACTACGCAAATCAACTTTGGAGAATATTGTAGAGCCACTCAATTCATCAAGGATATCATCTAATCTAGGAATAGGATGACGATAACGAATAGTAATATTATTAATGCCTCTACAATCAACGCACATACGCGATGTACCATCCTTTTTCGGCACTAAAATGCTAGGAACAAGACAAGGACTAAGGGATTCGCATTATAACCTTTGTCGAGCAGTTCTTGTACTTGACGCATAATCTCCTTTGTCTCCTCTGGATTGGTATGGTATGGTGCACGGTTGGGTAATGATGCACCGGGAATTAAGTCAATTTTATGCTCAATCCCTAGAATAGGTGGTAATCCCGATGGCACGTCTTGTGGAAAGACGTCAGCGAACTCCTGCAAAATGTTAGTGACAGCAGGACGCAAAGAGGAAGGCACGTCCTCGAATGAAAATAATGCCTCTTTGCACACAAAAGCATAGCAAACAGATTTGCTAAAATCTAGATCTTCAATATCAGATTTGGTGGCAAGTAAACATGCACTTTTCAATTTAATTTCAGAAGCAACACTAGATGGTTTACTATTAGGGTTCATTTGTTGCTCAAATTCTTTTGCCACAATCTGATTTTCACTCTTAATTTTCTACTGTTTTGCTTTATTAGCTCTATTAATATCATCTTTCAAAATGGAATCGGGAGTCATAGGAAGCAAAGTAATATTTTTATCCTTATGAACAAGAGTATACTGATTGTTTCTACCATGGTGTATAGAATTTTTATCAAATTGCCATGGTCTACCAAGTAATAAGGAACATGCTTGCATAGGTAGCACATCACAATCCACATAATCAGCATATGTAGAGATACTAAAATGCACA
>NW_025247800.1:0-2379 GCF_018294505.1 Triticum aestivum | reverse complement strand
TTCGGGAGTATTGCCATAACTCGTATAACGGATGCTTTTCGAAGGTTGAGGTAAACGATTTCCGAAGGTTTCTTGGTTATGTGTTGACGGATGGATACAGCTGGATCTAGGGATTGTTAGTTTGGGTGATATATTTTGTGTCCCCTGTATCCCCAACACCAGATTGCATAACCAGAAAGTTTCGGGAGTTTATAAGTGGGAATTCAAGTAGCTCTTAGGATTTCTTTCCGACAGATGCATGATATGAGATTGGGGTTCGACGTCTAGTGGTCCGCCTTTCCACGGTTGGTTTTACAGTGGTCTCGTAGTGTCTTAAAGAGTCCTTGGCTATGCCGACTCGGGGACGCTTCGTATGTCATGTGCACAGCCTTGTACATGATGGTGCTGTACGATCGAGCCCGTGTGGGCCCCACCATGAAAACTTCGGACCAAATCTCTATCATATGTTTGTTCCGGCTTATTCTGCGAGCCAATCCTTTGTTTTGTTTTATTTGTGGTATTCGAGTTGCTTTGAAGTCAAATGTTGAATCCATACCTTCCCTAAACGGTGTTCTCATATTTCTATGTGAATATTAATCCTTCTTGATCATCGAGATTGCCATCTTAATTCTATTTCCAACCGGTGTGTTTCTCTTCAAGATGATCCCATCATTCTCCCCATCCGAAAGATCAACTCTAAGTTTTCTCAACGGTGTTCGTTTCATCCGACCCAAGTTGCCTTTGTTTTTCCCGCCCTCCCACCCTTTTTCTTCAAGGAATCAGATGTCTTAACCAAGTATCCATTTTATTCATGTGAAGTCCCTTCATTCTTTTCAATCAATGTTCTTACTCGGTGGTTCTCATGAAGATGTCCTTCAAGTTTATCATTCTTCATTCTTTTCTTCTCCGGTGGACTCAAGTCAAGCTTTTAGTGTTGATCGTATTCTTTTCCTCGTTTCAAATGTTTTTCTCGTACCGGTGCACCTCTTAATCTTCCACTTCTCGCTATTCAATTGTTTCGGAGTGCTGAAGATATCTCTGAAGATTCATGTTTCCACTCTGCATCAATTCTAACTATTTTGAGGTTGTTATCTCATTCAAGCCATTTAATTCAACCGGCGCAATCTTTCTTTTAAATTGTTCAACCGGTGCTATCTCCTTTTCAAGTAATCATTCAACGGTGTATCTTTTGAGTGGGCCCTAACCCACAGGTCTTTTTCCAGGATTTTACCTGACTCTTCTAATTCTTTCCGGAGTTATTCTCAAATTCTTTGCAAGTTTGACGTAAGAATGAATTATCATCAGTCATATTTCTTTCTCCAAGATCTTTCAAATTCTTTTCATTGTTGATTCAACCTTTCTATTCTTCATGGTTCCGGAGTGCCTCATAAATTCATGGTGGTGTTTCTCGTCATCATTCTCAACATTTGAAGACCGAAGAAGAGTTTTTCCTCCAAATCTTATCCGTTCTCTTGAAGATTCATAGTTCTAGCTTATGCCATCCTCTCATAATTGTTTTCGATTGTGAGAATTCTTTTCTTACCCATCCGGAGCATTTCAGAGTTGTATTCAGTTTGATTCTCCGAAGGCCATCTTTTCAGAAGATTTCTTCGTTCGAAGTTTTCAGCTTCGTTCTTCAATTATTCTAAATTGATGTCTTCTTCGGTCACCTCCATATTATTCCGGTGCATCGTTCAAATATCCTCTAGTCAGCTCATGATCTATTCGTTCTCATGTATCTAATTCCCTCGAGTTTTTTCGCGCGTTCTTTAATTCTACCGTTGTTTCGTCCTCTTTTATTCAATTGTTTTCAATTCTCGCGGTGGTTCGTTCAAGATTTCTCTCCCTTCGTTATCATATCAATTTATTCGTTGTTTCAATCCTACCGGTGGTTCGATGAAGGCCTTCCCAAGTTTGCGCAATATCTATGTTAATCCTTTCTACGAGAATAAGTAGTATGCCAAATCCGTTGCTTGTCATCAATCTAAATTGGTGAAGGCTAAGCATAATGTAATTCTTATTCTTGTTTCATCCAAGTGATTAATTCCTTATTCCGGAGGTTCATCAAAATTCTTGATTTCATTTGTTCATCTTTCTTTCCGGAGTTCCAAGTTATTTCAATTATATCATTTCAAAGCTTCATGTAATCATTGCAAGGCTTCTCCCAGAGTTCTTTTTAAGTTTCCATTTCGTTTGATCATTCTTATATTACCGGAGTTCTTCATGGAGGCTCTACATGGTGCGTCGTCAAGGATTCCTTTCATTTTTCAATTGTTCTTCAAGATTTCTCTTGAA
The DNA here is from genome assembly GCF_018294505.1 of Triticum aestivum. Taxonomy (NCBI): domain Eukaryota; kingdom Viridiplantae; phylum Streptophyta; class Magnoliopsida; order Poales; family Poaceae; genus Triticum; species Triticum aestivum. The sequence continues at coordinate 105 of NW_025247800.1, read as the reverse complement.
GTTATGATCCGCCAAGCTATACTCTAAAATAAACATGGTGCTCAACACATGTTTGTCTTGAGGAGCTCAAGCATTCTTCTTCTCGCATTCCGAAGTGCAATTCTT
>NW_025247799.1:0-2379 GCF_018294505.1 Triticum aestivum | reverse complement strand
TGTGCATTTTAGTATCTCTACATATGCTGATTATGTGGATTGTGATGTGCTACCTATGCAAGCATGTTCCTTATTACTTGGTAGACCATGGCAATTTGATAAAAATTCTATACACCATGGTAGAAACAATCAGTATACTCTTGTTCATAAGGATAAAAATATTACTTTGCTTCCTATGACTCCCGATTCCATTTTGAAAGATGATATTAATAGAGCTAATAAAGCAAAACAGTAGAAAATTAAGAGTGAAAATCAGATTGTGGCAAAAGAATTTGAGCAACAAATGAACCCTAATAGTAAACCATCTAGTGTTGCTTCTGAAATTAAATTGAAAAGTGCATGTTTACTTGCCACCAAATCTGATATTGAAGATCTAGATTTTAGCAAATCTGTTTGCTATGCTTTTGTGTGCAAAGAGGCATTATTTTCATTCGAGGACGTGCCTTCCTCTTTGCGTCCTGCTGTCACTAACATTTTGCAGGAGTTCGCTGACGTCTTTCCACAAGACGTGCCATCGGGATTACCACCTATTCTAGGGATTGAGCATAAAATTGACTTAATTCCCGGTGCATCATTACCCAACCGTGCACCATACCATACCAATCCAGAGGAGACAAAGGAGATTATGCGTCAAGTACAAGAACTGCTCGACAAAGGTTATAATGCGAATCCCTTAGTCCTTGTCTTGTTCCTAGCATTTTAGTGCCGAAAAAGGATGGTACATCGCGTATGTGCGTTGATTGTAGAGGCATTAATAATATTACTATTCGTTATCGTCATCCTATTCCTAGATTAGATGATATCCTTGATGAATTGAGTGGCTCTACAATATTCTCCAAAGTTGATTTGCGTAGTGGATACCATCAAATTCGTATGAAACTGGGAGATGAATGGAAAACAACATTTAAAACTAAGTTTGGATTATATGAGTGGTTAGTCATGCCTTTTGGGTTAACGAATGCACCTAGTAATTTCATGAGGCTAATGAACGAAGTTTTATGTGCTTTCATTGGACGATTTGTGGTAGTTTATTTTGATGACATATTGATTTATACCAAATCTTTGGAGGAACATTTGGAGCATTTACATGATGTTTTTGTTGCTCTACGTGATGCACATTTGTTTGGTAACCTTGGAAAGTGCACCTTTTGCATCGACCGGGTATCTTTTCTTGGCTATGTTGTTACTCCCCAAGGAATTGAAGTTGATAAAGCCAAGATTGAAGCTATTGAGAGTTGGCCGCAGCCCAAAATGGTCACACAAGTGAGGAGTTTCCTTGGCCTCGCTGGTTTTTATAGGCATTTTGTGAGAGATTTCAGCACCATTGTTGCACCTCTCAACGAGCTTACAAAGAAGGATGTGCCTTTTGTTTGGGATACCGCACAGGAAGAAGCCTTCACGGTATTGAAAGATAAGTTGACACATGCTCCTTTACTCCAACTTCCTGATTTTAATAAGACTTTTGAGCTTGAATGTGATGCTAGTGGAATTGGATTAGGAGGTGTGTTATTACAAGATGGCAAACCTGTCGCATACTTTTCTGAAAAATTGAGTGGGCCTAGTCTGAACTATTCTACTTATGATAAAGAATTATATGCTCTTATTCGGACCTTAGAAACATGGCAACATTATTTATGGCCAAAGGAATTTGTTATACATTCTAATCATGAATCCTTGAAACACATTAAAAGTCAAGCAAAATTGAACCGTAGACATGCTAAATGGGTTGAATTCATTGAGACTTTCCCTTATGTCATTAAACACAAGAAGGGTAAAGAAAATGTTATTGCTGATGCATTGTCTTGTCGTTATACTATGCTTTCACAACCTGACTTCAAAATATTTGGTATGGAGACCATCAAAGATCAATATGTGCATGATGCTGAATTTAAAGATGTATTGCAGAATTGCAAGGAAGGGAGAACTTGCAACAAGTTCATTCTTAACGTTCAATTTGTGTTTCACGCTAACAAGCTATGCATTCCAGCTGGCTCCGTTCATCTTCTGTTGTTGCAGGAGGCGCATGGAGGAGGATTAATGGGACACTTTGGCGTCAAGAAGACGGAGGATATACTTGCTACACATTTCTTTTGGCCAAAGATGAGACGGGATGTTGAGCGTTTTGTTGCTCGCTGCACTACATGTCAAAAAGCTAAGTCACGACTCAATCCTCATGGTTTATATATGCCTTTGCCTGTACCTAGTGTTCCTTGGGAGGATATATCTATGGACTTTGTTTTAGGTTTACCTCGAACAAAGAAGGGGAGGGATAGCATATTTGTTGTCGTGGATAGATTTTCGAAAATTGCACACTTTATACCATGTCATAAAAGCGATGATGCTGTTAATGTTGCTGATTTGTTCTTTTGTGAAATTATT
>NW_025247798.1:0-2379 GCF_018294505.1 Triticum aestivum | reverse complement strand
GTGCACTCCAAGCCCATCTGGTTGGTTTCCTTCCAAAATTAACTTCTCCAGTTGATTTCGTTCCGTTTTGACTCCGTCTGATATTCCTTTTCCTCGAAACACTGAAATAGGTATAAAACAACAAATCTGGGCTGGGCCTCCGGTTAATAGGTTAGTCCCAAAAGTAATATAAAAGTGGATAATAAAGCCCAATATTGCCTAAAATAGTAGATAGAGTAGCATGGAGCAATCAAAAATTATAGATACGTTGGAGACGTATCAAGCATCCCCAAGCTTAATTCCTGCTCGTCCTCGAGTAGGTAAATGATAAAAAAGAATTTTTGATGCGGAGTGATACTTTGGAATAATTTCAATGTAATTCTTCTTACTTGTGATATCAATATTCAGATCCGAAAGATTCAAGACAAAAGTTCATATTGACATAAAAATAATAATACTTCAAGCATACTAATCAAAGTAATCATGTCTTCTCAAAATAACATGGCCAAAGAAAGTTCATCCCTACAAAATCATATGGTTAGGCTATGCTTCATTTTCGTCACACAAAGATGTTCCCAACTTCTATACCCCCGATGACAAGCCAAGCAATTGTTTCATACTTTTTGACGCGCTTCAGCTTTTTCAACCCTCACGCAATACATGAGCGCAAGCCATGGATATAGCACTATAGGTGGAATAGAATATAATGATGGAGGTTATGTGGAGAAGACAAAAAAGGAGAAAGTCTCACATCAACGCGGCTAATCAACGGGCTATGGAGATGCCCATCAATTGATGTCAATGCGAGGAGTAGGGATTGCCATGCAATGGATGCACTAGAGCTATAAGTATATGAAAGCTCTACAAAAGAAAACTAGTGGGTGTGCATCCAACTTGCTTACTCATGTAGACCTAGGGCATTTGAGGAAGCCCATCGTAGGAATATACAAGCCAAGTTCTATAATGAAAAATTCCCACCAGTATATGAAAGTGACAAAATGAGAGACTCTCTATCATGAAGATCTTAGTGCTACTTTGAAGCACAATATACGAGACTCACTACATGAAGAACAAGGTGCTACTTTGAAGCGCAAGTGTGGTAAAAGGATAGTAGCATTGTCCCTTCTCTCTTTTTCTCTCATTTTTTGGGCCTTTCTTTTTTTTGGCCTTTCTCTTTTTTTTCGTCCGGAGTCTCATCCCGACTTATGGGGGAATCATAGTCTCCATCATCCTTTCCTCACTTGGGACAATGCTCTAATAATGATGATCATCACACTTTTATTTTTCTTACAACTCAACAATTACAACTCGAAACTCAGAACAAAATATGACTCTATATGAATGCCTCCGGCGGTGTACCGGGATGGTGCAATGAATCAAGAGTGACATGTATGGAAAATAATGCATGGTGGCTTTGCCACAAATACGATGTCAACTACATGATCATGCAATGGCAATATGACAAAAGTAATGTATGTCATAATAATGATGATGGAAGTTGCATGGCAATATATCTCGGAATGGCTCTGGAAATGCCATGATAGGTAGGTATGGTGGCTGTTTTGAGGAAGATATAAGGAGGTTTATGTGTGATAGAGCGTATCGTATCACGGGGTTTGGATGCACCGGCGAAGTTTGCACCAACTCTCAAGGTGAGAAAGGGCAATGCACGGTACCGAAGAGGCTAGCAAATGTGGAAAGGTAAAAGTGCGTATAATCCATGGACTCACATTAGTCATAAAGAACTCATATACTTATTGCAAAAGTTTATTAGCCCTCGAAGCAAAGTACTACTACGCATGCTCCTAGGAGGATAGATTGGTAGGAAAAGACCATCGCTCGTCCCCGACCGCCACTCATAAGGATGCACAAGCCAGGTACACTTCATGTTTCAAATTTGTTACACAACTTTACCCATACGTGCATGCTACGGGACTTGCAAACTTCAACACAAATATTTCTCAAATTCACAATTATCAACTAGCACGACTTTGATATTATTACCTCCATATCTCAAAACAATTATCAAGCATTAAATTTATCTTAGTATTCAATTCACTCAAAAGGAAGTTTCACATATCTTGAACACTAAGTATATTAACATTAAGCAAATTACCATGCTATTAACGACTCTCAAAATAATATACGTGAAGCATGAGAGATCAAGTTTCTTTAAAACAAATCCACCACCGTGCTCTAAAAGATCTAAGTGAAGCACTAGAGCAAATATTATCATGCTCAAAAGATATAAATGAAGCACATAGAGTATTCTAACAAATTCAAATTTATGTATGGCTCTCTCATTTAATAATTTCAGATCTTGATACTTTATTCAAACAGCAAGCAAAGCTAAAGAAAATGACATGACGCTCCAAGCAAAACACATATCATGTGGTGAAT
>NW_025247797.1:0-2379 GCF_018294505.1 Triticum aestivum | reverse complement strand
CATCCTCGGCACTCACACTTATCTTGAGGCTTTTAATAGTTTCCATTTACTTGTCTATGAACTGTATAGGCAACCAAGTAGTCCTTTACCGCGGACGCGGCTATTCGAATAGATCATGTTAACCCTGCAGGGGTGTACTCCTTCATACACGCTCTCACCACTTATCGTCGTTTACACGACATGTACTCGGCAACCTTCAAGCGGAAGCCCAACGTGGGTGTCGGCCACGACCTACCTAATCACCTAAGCCTCCAGTCCAGGTTTATCGCCTATTCAGGTTCCATCCGCAGGGAGTCCGGCCGAGGTTTCCCATACGGCCCCGAACGATGTGAACAGGGTTCCCGAGATACCTAACGGGTATTCGGTACACCCGGCCACGTACCTACCGCATCATAGCCCACCCCTACGGTCAGCGCTGTCCACGGCCTCCAGTAGGCTACAAACACCAGAAACTACTTGCAACTCCTGGACGGAGAACTAGGGTGAATATGAAGTCGAGAGGGTCCATTGGTTTCGGGCCCAATGCATGGTAGTAGCTGATTCTTAAATCACACATACAGATCTCAGTGCTTAAGGTCGGCTTCAATGAAACAACCCACCATGTACTCCTACATGGCCTCTCATCGATACCTTTACCAAATCGTGTTCACCACACCACTCTCATTACCGACATAATCATTTCACTCTAGCCCATCACCCAGATGAACCAGACCTGACACGACTCTAAGCATAGCAGGCATAGCAGTGTAGGAACAACACATACATATGGCTCAATCAACTCCTACACATGCTAGTGGGTTTCATCTAGTTACTGTGGCAATGACAGGTCATGCAGAGGAAATGGGTTCAACTACCGTAGCACACAGCAGTTTGAATCGCGTTGTCTTAATGCAGTAAAAGAGAGCAGGAGCGAGAACATGGGATTGTATCGATATGATCAAATGATTGGTTGCTTGCTTGATGGTTCGTTGCACGGATACGGCTCTTCGCTAGGGTAATCAGGGTACTCTTCGGGGACAGATCCTGTCGCAAAGGACATCGATACACAAACATCACCAAACAATATGCAACAATATGATGCATGCATGAAACATGGCAATATGAGTGTGTTGGGCTAATGCAACTAAAACCAGAAGGGTTTGAGCAAATTTGAATCAAAGATTCAAATTTCAAATTCAAATATGGCCTTTTAAAGTGCTTTTCCTTGTTCTGATTAAAACATCAATTTAACTTGTTTGATCATGCATGAAAATAGTACAGATGGATAGATTGGATTTTTCTGATCATTTTTCATATATAATTTGTCCAATTTGGAATTACAGAATAAAAGTTATGAATTTTTGAAGTTTAAATAATATTCTGGAATTTCCTGATTTAATTTAAATCCAGAATTATAATTACTACGTCAGCATGACGTCAGCATGACGTCAGTGGTCAACTGTGGCTGGTTGAAGTCAAACCTGACGTGTGGGGGCCACACGTCAGTGACAGGGGGGGTTAAACAGATTTAAATTAATCCTAATTACTAATTAGTGGCGCTGGGGCCCACTGTCAGTGTCAGGGGGGGTTGACTAACAGTAGTTAGCGCTAACCTAACCACCTGGCCGACAGGGCCCACGCGTCAGTGACCCTGGGGGGGTCAAACCCCAGGTCGGTCAAGTCAAACCCCACCGGCGACATGACGCCGGCGAGATCCGAGACGGCGGCGAGAGTGCTTTTTGCTATTCCGGCGACCAAATGGACGGCGGAAGGCATCTACGTGTTGCTGAGGCTGAGCCGCGTCTATTGGTGGTGGTGGTTGGGCTCGGGGTGGCCGGAGTTGACGGTGGCGAGCTCGGCTGCGGTGGCCGGAGTTCGGGTGCGGTCGGGATCAGTGTTGCAGGGGGTTTGGGGAGGCGTTGGTGCGTTCTACGTGCTCCTGGTGATGTGCGGAGCACGATGGCGAGCTCGGTTGGGCGCTACGGCGACCGTGGCCACGACGGCGACATCGCCGGCGGCGTGGAGCTCTCGGTCGAGGTGGAGCTAGGGCCTAGAGGTCGGGAGAGACCAGGGAAGAAGGGGGAAACGCTCCGGGGGCTCACCGCGGTTGCAGTGGGCGTCGAAGCGGGCTCGGGGACGCGCCGGAGACGACGAATTTGACGGCGACGGTGGTCGGAGTCCGAAGAGGGGAACGGCGACGTGGCGGCGATGCAGGGCTTCCGGGGACCCGTGGAGCGGTGGGGAGGAAGAGGGAGTTGTGGCGGAGCTTCTGAGCTAATCGGGGGAGCGAGGGGTGGTCGTAGGCGGTGGCTATGGCGAACGGCGGCGACGGTCGTGTTCGGCCGTGTGAGAGAGAGAGCGAGGGAGAGAAAGGAGAGAGCCAGGGAGAGTGAGAGAGAG
>NW_025247796.1:0-2380 GCF_018294505.1 Triticum aestivum | reverse complement strand
TTTTTTTTTGCGAAAAATCACTATAATGGCGAGTGTCTCAAAACTCTTCCTAGGTCAAACTGACAGGATGGGCACGAAATTTTTTCGACCAATTTTTTTTTCGACTGCCCGAACCCAAAAACTGGAACGGGTCAAAAAAAACTTCCTATAATGGCACCTGTCTCAAAACACTCAGAAACACCTAAAAATAGGATAGCCAGAAATTTTTTCGAAAAATGCATTTTCGAAAAATTTTGGGCCTAAACGGAGGGTGGTTTCCAGACTCTTTTTTTTCGAAACCTACTTCGGCAAGGTAACACGAATCGGAATCTAGATGGATCTCGAAAACAAACCTAATATGACAAGAACTCGGATTGGTGGTGGATATATGGTGGTAGATGGCAGCGGTGGCGATGATGATGGTGCGGCGGCGGCGTGACAACTTATGACCAGAACTCGAAACTCTAAAAGACTAGACTCTAAGACCAGCAACTAGACACGACGATGCAACCGCAAATTCAACAAAGCAAAACCCTAAAAAGATTATGCAAAGGCTCAGATTGGTTCGGATATGATGAACTAACCCTAATTTTTTTTGTGGCTTTTGCGTGGACTGTAGGTATGAAGAACAGACTCGATCTAAACTACGAAAAACTGTAAAATCTCACCGAGCAACCTGCAAATCTGATACCACTTGATAGAGGCAAAGGTGTCCCGTCTTTCGATGAGATGATGGATATCGCTTTGGTGGAAGTCGACTTTGACGATCCGACTACGAACGTGCGAGGACGTCGCGCCTTAGCAATCGCTAAACCAACTCCGAGAGGTTATTGACCACGCCGGAGCACGATCAACCTGACCACGAGGGTCTGTTTCCTGCGAGCAAACGAAGAACAAGCAAGAAACTAAGATTGCAATCTGGATATTGCGAATATAAGATGAAAGCTTTATTGATCAAGGTGGGGTTCTGTGACGCCTTTGTCTGGTTGTTGAACACAAACAAAGTACGCGAAGTTGCAGCTATGGCGAACTTTTAATCTAAACAAAACCCAAAGACTAAACGGTGCCCTAAGGGCTGTATATATGGAGGAAGAGAGGGGGAATTTCGTGGCCCTTGGTGGAGGGGTCCGAAATCAACCCTATCTCTTGTTTCCCCACACATACGGACTCTAAAAATAGCCTATACTTATGTATTTCGAAATTACATGGGCCTGACCCAATTAAAAGGTGACGCAGCACCTATAATAGCCTCTGGACGAAATTTATGAAGTGACATCTTGTATATTTCGTCCAAGGCTTCATGCACTCGTTATGGAGGCTTCAAAGACCTGAAATCATCACTTGTAACTCTGTTCTTGTTCCCCTTGCACATGCCATCATCTCCATGCTTGTTCTTGCTCCAATGTTCATCCTTCTCCAAGCTAAGCCCTTCATTTGTAAGCAAAACAAATGTATCCAATTTAGGCAGCATCATATTCTCATGAACATTAGAATCATTACCAAGAAACAAAAGTACCTGGTAATTTAGTTGGCGTGCGCGAGCTCTAGTAATTGGTCCACTATGTATAGCAGCAGGGGCCGTGGGTGTAATAATGGTATTGATGTCCTCATCATTCTTCCTTCTTTACAATTCTGCATTACATCTTTAAAATCAGCATCATGCACATATTGATCTTTGATGGTCTCCAAACCAAATATTTTGAAGTCAAGTTGTGAAAGCATAGTATAGCGACGAGACAATGCATCAGCAATAACATTTTCTTTTCTCTTCTTGTGTTTAATGACATAAGGGAAAGTCTCAATGAATTCAACCCATTCAGCATGTCTACGATTCAGTTTAGCTTGACTTTTAATATGTTTCAAAGATTCATGATCAGAATGTATAACAAATTCTTTGGGCCATAAATAATGTTGCCATGTTTCTAAAGTCCGAACAAGAGCATATAATTCTTTATCATAAGTAGAATAATTCAGACTAGGCCCACTCAATTTTTCAGAAAAGTATGCAACAGGTTTGCCATCTTGTAATAACACACCTCCTAATCCAATTCCACTAGCATCACATTCAAGCTCAAAAGTCTTATTAAAATCAGGAAGTTGGAGTAAAGGAGCATGTGTCAACTTATCTTTCAATACCGTGAAGGCTTCTTCCTGTGCAGTACCCCAAAGAAAAGGCACATCTCTCTTTGTAAGCTCAGTGAGAGGTGCAGCAATGGTGCTGAAATCTCTCACAAAACGCCTATAGAATCCAGCGAGGCCAAGAAAACTCCTCACTTGTGTGACCGTTTTGGGCTGCGGCCAACTCTCAATAGCTTCAATCTTGGCTTTATCAACTTCAATTCCCTGTGGAGTAACAACATAGCCAAGAAAAGATACTCGGTCGGTGCAAAAGGTGCACTTC
>NW_025247795.1:0-2380 GCF_018294505.1 Triticum aestivum | reverse complement strand
AGACAAGTGCTCCAATGGCGTCCCAGCTGGTCGAGAGCCACCGCGCCGGGGCCGATGTCATCAAGGGGCGCGAAGTCTGCAAGAAGAAGTCTGTCGAGCTCCTTGAAGAGTTCGGCCTCCCGAAAGGCCTCTTTCCAATGGACGACATTGAGGAAATCGGGTACAACCGCGAGAGCGGGTTCGTGTGGATGCTTCAGAAGAAGAAGAACCAGCACACCTTCAAGAAGATCCAGCAGACTGTCTCCTACGACACCGAGGTGACCGCTTTTGTGGAGAAGGGCAAGATCAAGAAGGTCACCGGGGTCAAGGTCGAGGAGCTGTCTTTGGTCGAGGTCCATGTGGATAAGTCTTCTGCTGATAAGGTCACCGTCAAGACTGACACCGGTCTGTCTGACATCCATGATGCAGCCGCGTTCGCTCTCGGAGAATAGGGAAGTAAGTAGAAATGGCACGAAATGAAGTCAGTGAATGGTTCGACACTATGGTTCGCATGTTAATGTTATGCAGAAGTATCTTTCCGTTTTCTTGTAAGCTCAAGGCTGCTGCGTGAATGTTGTTCCCTTTCGGCTTGTAAGCTTTCGACAGTGAAATGAATAACTGCATTTATAGTTTTATACCCCCTCCTCCATCCCACATCGATGACTCTCAACTTTCCTCTCAGTGAATGGTTCAGAATCTTCAGATCGATGTGAAAAACAAGTTTTTCTTAAGCACATATTTTTATGTGAAAACAATTTCTTCTCTCAAATGTTGTTTTGTAGTATTAGAAGAACACCGAGAAAAAGGCAAAGGAAAAAAATGGGACAAAGCAGAAACCAGAGCAAACCTAAACTAGCCAAAATCTAAGAACTAGCAAAGAGAATGACACAACCAAGACAGAGCAAACTTTATACTACTATGGTTGAGGCTGCATGATCCATAGATTATTTTCTCTTTCTAAGTTTAGGTTGATGTGAAAACAAGTTGCTTTAATGTTCCATCATTATATCTTTGAGGCTTGGCTTCAGACAACATAAAATGGAAAGAACTCTCATCATGCCAACCCTCTACTCAGTTGAGAATGAAAAGGGTTAGAAATTAGTTAGTTTGAGGCTAAGTTTGTGACTGTTGAACTGTCAAATTATCTGACAATTTGATATGGAAAATAGCTATAAAAAGGCTAAGCTTATGATTGCTAATCAATGGAATATATTTTATTAATTTGGTGAGGAAAAAACAGCTGTAAAATATGCAAAAGTAAATTATTGCAAGTAGTTAAGTAGGCAAAAATAATTCGGTGAATGAAAGGTTTTTGGTCACCAGAAAACTTCCTGCTTTTCTAAAATACCAAAAATTGGTGCCCTAATATTTGGAACATGAACATAAGCACATTAATTCACTGCATATTTTGAACTCGTACTAAATGTTGCACATTAAACTTGAAACGACATGACTTAAACACTACTACGATCATAATTTTTATCTCTCCGCACGGTCTAGGGACCACGGCAATTACTTGAAGGAAATATGCCCTAGAGGCAATAATAAAGTTATTATTTATTTCCTCATATCATGATAAATGTTTATTATTCATGCTAGAATTGTATTAACCGGAAACATAATACATGTTTGAATACATAGACAAAACTATAGTCACTAGTATGCCTCTACTTGACTAGCTCATTAATCAAAGATGGTTATGTTTCCTAACCATAGACATGTGTTGTCATTTGATTAGTGGAATCACATCATTAGGAGAATGATGTGATTGACATGACCCATTCTGTTAGCCTAGCACTTGATCGTTTAGTGTACTGCTATTGCTTTCTTCATGACTTATACAAAGTTCCTGCAACTATGAGATTGTGCAACTCCCGTTTACCGGAAGAACACTTTGTGTGCTACCAAACGTCACAACGTAACTGGGTGATTATAAAGGTGCTCTACAGGTGTTTCCGAAGGTACATGTTGGGTTGGCATAATTCGAGATTAGGATTTGTCACTCCGATTGTCGGAGAGGTATCTCTGGGCCCTCTCGGTAATACTCATCACCTAAGCCTTGCAAGCATGTAACTAATGAGTTAGTTATGAGATGATGTATTACGGAATGAGTAAAGAGACTTGCCGGTAACGAGATTGAACTAGGTATTGGATACCGACGATCAAATCTCGGATAAGTAACATACCGATGACAAAGGGAACAATGTATGTTGTTATGCGGTTTGACCGATAAAGATCTTCGTAGAATATGTAGGAACCAATATGGGCATCCAGGTCCCGCTATTGGTTATTGACCGAGAATGGTTCTAGGTCATGTCTACATAGTTCTCGAACCCGTAGGGTCCGCACGCTTAACATTTCGATGACAGTTTTATTATGAGTTTATAAGTTTTGATGTACC
>NW_025247794.1:0-2380 GCF_018294505.1 Triticum aestivum | reverse complement strand
AAAAATGTTTGTACATTTTTTGACAGGTAGGGACAGGCAGCTCTTGTGGGGATTTATTTTCGGTGCTTTCCCATCTATGTTTGACATCGGCAACATGATAAGTAGGTTAGACTTTTGTTGCGCATTAATTAGGTAGCTATGGTAGATTTCACCATAACCTTTCTTTGGATGAGGATGCCTCGCGTTTGCATGTGGGGTTGCGCATGTGTTGAAAGAAATTACACTATTGATGTGATAATGTATAAAGCTCTCCTCCCCCTCACACACACACATAAAAATGAATGAAAAATATACAGTAATATATTTTGTTCCATGAGTCATATTTAGAGACCCAAAGGTTGTACTTATAATATTTACAACCCAAGCTTGATTATGAATTTCCAAGTTTTTATAACAATTTTTGGTGTGATTTTGTCCTTCAAGAGTAAAAAGGTGAGGCTTAAGAAGTGGACTAAATGGACCACACTGACTACTCACAGAGAGCAAGATTGTCGTGTTCATGTTGGCATGCTTGACATTCTTGAGGAGCAAGAATGTACAAGAGGGCATTCAGCACTAGTAGTTTCAGCGGAAGAAGTAATTAATTTTCTATTTATTTTTCCAAAAGAGGATTTGTCCAACATTTTGTGTGACACTAAAAAATTCTGTAAAATATGCACATTCCTAATAACTATCAAATGCATCACCTAAAATAAGGCCAGAACATCATTGAAGTGTCGACGGCGTTGCCTTGGGAGGAAATTAGTTGGTGATGATTTTTGTCACAAAAAATGTTGTTGGGCAATGTTTTTTTCATCTCATGGATTTTCTTCACAAAAAATGAGCTCGGGTAGAAATCAATTGTTCCATTCACCTAGACACACAGGTTCATATCCAATGTTACCCACTTGACATGAATTGATCCCTTAAAAATAATAGTACCAGCCTAGTATTCATGACTCATCTTAATCATCTCAACTTTATTCTTGCATATATAATCACATGTCCGAGCCACAAACAGACAAATCTGAGTAACCTTAGTGTAAGTGTGTGTCTCTGAGTAAGAGAAGGAACCCAACAAAATCATCTTACGTATGAAATATCTTCTAATGCATAACTAATTCTTGCTAGTAGAATAAATGAAGTAAAAGGGTCGTAATTGCCATCAAGCTAGCTAATCGATAATGGTAAGTAATCGGTTATTATGTTGCGCATTAGGATGTCCATTACTCAGTTCTTCATGGTGTTCCTTTTACAATGTAGATAAATAAAAAATAGTGCTACCTCGTCGCATGAGAATCACGATGAATGTGTTTTAAGCTACTTATTATTTCATGCATTCCATTCCTTTTAGGTGCATCGTTAAAATTCTTATCCTGATAGTCAGTTGTCATTCCACATTCATATGATGCATATACTGGAGTAAGATTCTATTAATTGCTTTGATTGATTGGATGTGTGTGTGTGTAGTCTAGTCGTTTGCTACAAATATATGTATCTGGCCAAAGCATTAGAAATTGAGAAATTGCTTACTCTTATCATATTGCATATAATAGTCAATTGAGGTCATTACATCAGCATGTGAATATTCAGATTTCCTCGATGAATAAGCGACTAAAATATTACCAATGTGTGGGCCGCCGCCTAGGCATCCACAGACCCTTCACCCACTAGGGAAGAAGCTGATACCTCACTTGCACTCTCACTAGCATTCACATAGGCTTTCCCGGTGGTTGTCTCTCGCGACCGCAAGGAGGAGAAGGGTGCAGGAGGTTGGCTGCATGGCAAAATCTTAATTGCCCTTAATCGCTTGCTACGAGTGATGCAAGGGCGAATCAAGGGGTTGAACTATCAATTTTTTTTGCACTAGGCTGTGGTTGATATTGCACCATATCAGTGTCCCGAAGATATCTAGGCAAGCCAGTAGAAAGGAACTTTTTTTGCGGCTAAGAGGGCAAGTTCTAACAAAAAATAAGATCATTTTTTAGCCGAAACATGCCAAAGCTGGAGGACATGGCATTGATGTCCATGTTTCCTCCATAGCACGAACCAGGTCGACAACATTCTTCTTATTTTTTGTTTTGTATATTTGTTTTTATCGATTCTTGATTACTTTTGTTCTATTCTACTCCATTTCAATACATGTAAATGTTTTAACATTCATCAACATCCTAAATTCGTGAAAAAAAATTAATATCTGCAAATATTTTTTAAAAATCATTAAAAATTAAAATTGTGTGAGACTTTTTAAATTTTATAATAGTTTGAAACATTTGCAAAAGAAATATCAAGCAATGAGCAACTTTTTTTTGTGTTTCCTAAAACTCTTTTGTCATGCCATCCCATAGATGGTAACTAAATGTTGTGAAATATTGAATGCATCATATGTGTTGCCCCTAAT
>NW_025247793.1:0-2380 GCF_018294505.1 Triticum aestivum | reverse complement strand
ATATATATATATATATATATATATTTGCAGCTCAGCGCGTTGTCCCCTTCCACAATCCTGGAGATGATGGAAAGCAAGACGCCCCCACCGAACTCTCTGTCCTATAAGTCAGCCGACTTTGAGGTGTCGTCGCGGAGGGTCTCCCCCGACCGACTAGTGGTGCAAGGGACGATGGAGATGTTACGCGAAGGTGAGACTTCGGCGGCCCAGTGCCCGGGGGACAACAATAAAGACCCCGAACAATCCGGAATGCAGCCGAATACAAATAAACGAACCCCTTCGAAGGATGGTCGTACTCCTGCGGCTGCCTCCGGAGACCCAGAAGCACCGGATATCTTGACGAACATGCCGCGGCAGGCGTCCGTTTCAGAGGAACATCGTACCTTGATGGGTACGGTGGTTGAGAAGGTCCTATCCGCGAAGCGCGGATTGAATGAGGCCTTTTGCGAGCCTGCTGAGAGGCTTCGATGTTTGTAATATAACATGTGCAATTGTGCTTTACCTATGTATAGACAGTAGCCCCTGAGACTCAGGTTGGCTTCCCATAGTAGGCGAACTGAGGATCAAGAAATTTTTTTGGAGGACTAATCTGATTAACTTTGAACACAGGCTGCCTCCCCCTGGCTACATCCCAAACTGCGGATATTGCCGAACTTCAACGGAAGCTTGATGTGGCCAGGGATGACAGTACGTTGATCAATATGTGTCTTGACGAGTCACAAGGTATGTATTCGGAGCAGTCTCTGTACGTACATTTTTGCGATATAAGCATGACGCTGAAAGCTGTACCTGGCTGCAAACGGTGCTGCCGCCGTTGAAATTCTTCGGGCGGAGCTAACCCAGGCCAAGGAGCAGGCCCGGTGTAATAATGCGGCTGCCGAGAAGGCATCCGCTGAGTTGGAAGCCGAACGAGCTGCTCAGCGTCAAGACGAGGAGAAGATATCCATGATGGCGCTCGAGCTAAAAAGTGCTGCCAGCCGCTGTGAGCTTCTTGAGAGGGAGAAGGAAGCCAAAACTGTTGAAATTGAAAAGGCCTTACAAGAAGCAAGAGAAGCATGGTCTGAATCTAGAGCGGCCCGTGAGGAGATCCGGCAAGCTGGGGAGATTGCGGCTGGTAAACCATTTTTGCTACAGGCTATGTTCGGCGATCCGAACTATGCTCAGCTTAACCAATTGTGGAGTTCTCCGAACGATTTTTTAGACTTGCCGAAGAGTTCTTCCAATGCGGTGCAATCTTATCACGCGCGAGAGAGGTACGCAACAGAGAAGCTTTTCTGGTCACAATTCGGCGCCTCGAAGCGCCCCCTGTTGCTGAATGAGTAGATATCCCACTAGGCCAAGCTTCATAGGATATTCGGTGCTGCTATGAACAATGTCATAATCCGGTTATGGCCAACTGAGCCTATTCCGAACAGTTACTTTGGATCGGTGCAGCGGCTTGTTGATGTTGTGCCGCGTATCGACGTTGTGATGCGATCGGTGTGCATCGAAGGTGCACGGATGGCTTTTGCCCGAGTCAAGACATTCTGGGGGAATATGAAGGCCATCAATGTTGCGGTGAAGAGTCCGCTCAAGGGCAAGGACCGCCACGAACCGGAGGATTATTTTGAAGACGTCCTAGTAGCCGCCCGGTTAATAGAGGGTCAATGCTTTAAAGACATAATGTTCGAGTGAGGTGTATAAGAATTGCACGAGACAATTTTATAGTGAATCTATTTGTATATTTTGTTCAAAATCTTGTGTTCCTCCTGTGCGGCCATTTTAATATAATCTGAAAGATTTCCAGTCATCGGCTTCAGCCCCGTTGTAGGAAGTACATGGGTGTTTGAAAAAGCATCTGGTCACTCTTGACCCAACGACTTGGTCCGTGAAGGAGGTGTCAATGCGGCGAACCAGGCAACCAGACTATAGGGCGTTAACACTTTCACTTAGCCATAGGAGTTTTACGGTGGGTCTACGACATAGCCCCTAGTATGTATGCGGCTTATTCATATGATGCGTTTACATAATTGACCAGAAAAGAGGTCCTTCGTGTGACGCGGAGGAATCGCTAGACACTCCGATAAGTCATCGAGTGGTTGACCAGCTCTCGCCGCATCAAGACAATCAATTTTCGACTTTCTCTACTGAGGTGCGTCACCAGGTGAATCGGTAGCACAATCGCAGTAGTTCTCCCTTTACTACCCTAGCCGGTAGAGAGGAACGTAGGATAGCAAACATAGGAGCCGGGAAACCCAACTATTGACCCAAGACATGATTCGGAGCTGATGCATATAAGGACAAACTCCTGATGCCGAAGCACGCTATACTTTGTTGGCAACTCATTTATTCTGGTACCGGGCCCCTGGCAAGTAAGCCGGACTATATTTGTGAAACAACC
>NW_025247792.1:0-2380 GCF_018294505.1 Triticum aestivum | reverse complement strand
AGTGCCCTGACTCGCCGTAGCAGGAGGAGGAGGCGGAGGCGTCCAGTTCAGAAGGTTGATGAGCTCCTTCTTCCATAGGCATGGAGTCTTCAGAGCAGAACCCAGCCTAGTCTCCCCTTCACCGGTAGGGTGGTCAAGCACCAGGTCCTCAAATCCCTCCGTTATTTCATCCACCATCACCTTAGCATATCCTTTTGGAATCGGCTGGCAGTGATAAGTTGTGCCGTGTCCACTAGGATAAACTTGGCCAACAGCCGCCTTGACCTTCAAATTCATCCATCGCGCCATCATGTGGCAATTTTGAGACTCCGTGATACCATCCATGGGATAGCTGGCAGGAGCCGTCAAGACATGCTCCGGCTGAAGCAGCTCGGTGGAAGCCACGCTGCTTCTCCGCTGAGATGGCGGGGTAGCTTCGGGGGAAGCTTCGGCAGGTCGTTTGTTGTGATCTGCTGCTTCTCGTTCCTCTTCTCGATCCTCTAGCCCCATTACCCTTCCAAGCAGCGCCTACATTTAGTCCTGCTCCAGTTTCTTCCTCCTCTCATGGGTTTTGTAACCCCCTGCGTCCGGAAAACCAACCTTCCACGGGATGGAGCCTGGCGTGCCTCGTGTCCGTCCAGGGTGCTCGGGATTCCCAAGGGCCATTGTGAGCTCGTCCTTCTCCCTGTTTGGAAGGAACGTCCCTCGCTGCGTTGCATCGATATAGTGCCGAAGGTTCTTGACTGGTGTTTGCAGTTGCTTGTCCGTCCAGTAACACTTCCCTGTTACAGGGTCCAAGGTTCCGCCAGCCCCGAAGAACCAAGTCCGGCAACGGTCTGGCCAGCGCATTGTCTCTGGTTCGATCCCTTTTTCAAGCAGATCATGCTCAGCCTTGGACTACTTAGGCCGGGCTTTGAGGTAGCCACCTAACCCCGTGCGATGGTGAAGCTTCTTCTTCGCAGCATTTTTCTTGTTTGTCTCCGACATCTTCTTACTCTTTTCCGATGTCTTGTGGGCCACAAATGCGGGCCAGTGATCTTTGATCTTCTTATATTTGCCGATGAATTCTGGTGTCTTTTTTTCCTTGACAAACTGGTTCAGCTCTTTCCTCCACCTCCTCATTAGGCCTGCCATCTTCTTAAGAGCACAAGACTTGATTAATTGCTCTTTAACTGGCTTCTCCGGATCCTCCTCTGGCAGTAGGGTGAAATTTGCCTTCAGCTCACTCCAAAGATCTTCTTTCTGCATATCATTGACATAAGTCACCTCAGCATCTTCATCCTTAGCAGGCTTATACCATTGCTGGATGCTGATCGGGATCCTGTCCCTAACAAGAACCCCGCACTGAGCAGAAAATGCCTTCCTTGTCCGGATGGGTTCAATCGGTTCACCGTCGGGCGCGATTTCTATGATCTCAAACTTTTCATCCGAGCTCAACTTTTTATTCGGGCCTCGTCTCCTTACCGAAGTTGTGCTCGATCCGGAGGGCTAGAAATTATAAGGAAGAAAGACGACAGTAATTAATATGTGTACATATACCAAAACAGTGGATGCATCAATTAACTAGTCAGCATGGGCTTAACTAATATATATATATATACCTGGCCGGACTCGGTTCGGTCACCGGAGCAGTCAGCACGGTCTCCTTCGTCTTGTACCTCCATTGTGTCACCGGAGCCATCATGAACATAGTCCTCCTCTTGTACCGGCATTAATGGGTCGAAGCCACCATCATAAACATAGCCATCTTCTTCATCTAGTTGACCAACGGTGTCGACGAGAAATGACGCAACATCATCACTTGATCCATTTGCGATTATGTCCCCCAACATCGCTTATGTTTCTTCGTCTCGGGAGTGCTCCATAGTTTCTGCAAATATTTACAACATATCAATTATTATTCAAACATGGTATATATATTAGTGGCAAACGTAGAACTAGCTAGCTATCAGAATAAGGAATCATGTTAGTGGCCTCGACACAACGCTTCAAGAGTTTGGGGTGGCCTCGACGATAACGCTCTTTTAACTTGATAAACTTGGGTGGCCTCGAGAGAGTTAATTTGTCGGGTAGGGGCGCGGCGGGAGGGGGTAGGAGACCAACATCGTTTTCTATCTAGGGTTTGGGTGTCCTCGAGAGTTTTGGTCGAGCGAGAGGGCCGAGGGGGGGGTGCTGCAGTTGTATAAGTTATCACGGTCGAGAGGGGGTATATATATATATCGACCGCCCCTCATGTCGAAGTTATCTAGAGGGGGTTATATCGACAACGACGCGACATACATATACATGGGAAAATAATGTTATCGGGGAGGGGGTATCGGTACCACCCCCTAGCTCGTGTTGAAGTTTCTTCTTTCTCCTCTATTCCTTTCTTTCTTCTTCTCCTCTTCTTTTTCTTCTT
>NW_025247791.1:0-2380 GCF_018294505.1 Triticum aestivum | reverse complement strand
AATAGGCAATAGTATCGCCAATGAATGAAATTTGGACTATCAAAGATACTAGCAAAATGGACATGAAGCATAACGACAGAGTCTTCATTTCGGCCATCCAAAATATTTCATATACATGTTCATTATTGCTCATTCCATGAATTTTAATTGACAAAAATGGCTAGCAAGTGGAAATGACCAAAAGCTCAAGATTTGCTTAAGATTATTTCCATCAAATTTGCTACAAACTAAAAACTGTTAAAAAGACCATGTGTTTTTGTCAAATGGAATACCAAATTAATTACTCCAAACTATCCTACAGTTTAGTCTATTCAGTCAATATTCAGTGGAGTAGTAACTAACAGAAGATCATGTCACACAAATTCAAGTTTGTACAGTGGAGTAAACTGGAGATGCACAAAATTTCAGTTATTGTACGGTGCAGTTTAAGTGAACAATCTTGCATTGACTGCTATCAGTCTGAAGCTTCTTGCATCTTGATTCATGTTCTGCTTGAAACATTCAGCTCTAAACAAAAAGTAAGCATTCTGTTCATCTTGTAAAAATGACAGTGTCCAGTTGCACTATGTCGGGGTTATGCAGAACATATCAAGTTGAAATAGAGTCTAGGCTATCCCAGTTGCACCATCGTAAACAGCAAAGATTCCATGTTCATCTCAAGCATACTGTATGTTCATCTCAAGCATAGAAACACTTTTGAATGGAGTATGTTCGTGCAAATATACAGTTATACAGTCATGCATAATGTATGTTCATCTCAAGTAGCGTGGTTGCTCTCTCCCATTCCATGCCTAACAGTAGTTTTAAAATCACAAAGGGCGCTGCAGATTCGCAAGCTCACCTGAGATCAATGGAAGCAGCATCTATTCCTCCGCACCAAGTCCTCCTCCAATCGCTGCACAAACCAAGAGGACAAAAACAAAATCAGCTCACCTGCTTGCTTCACCAGACTGAAATCAGCAGCTACAAGCAGAAGCAGAAGAAGCCTCAGAAGCAGAGGACCTGCGCTGTCATGGGCGAGCAGGCAGCAGAAGCAGAAGTGGCAGTGGCGGGAGTAAGGCCGGAGTAAATTGCTGAAAACCACCACATTTGTGGCACGAATACTGCAAAACCACCACTTTTGTCGAAAATTTCAAAAAACCACCACTTCCTCGGCAAGTGAGTAACAAAAAGCACTAAACGTGCTGTGAGCCGCGACTAAGTGAAAAACTGACATGCTTGGCCCACATGTCAGGCTGACTTGGCAAAGAATAAACACGTAGAGAGGTGACTAGGCTCTGGCATTTCGTCGAGTACTTCGTGTGCACGCACAACACCTACTCCGTCGGTCCAGCTCTTCTCCGGCGATGCTGCCCCTCCGTCTGCACCCCGACGAGCTCCGCCCCTCCTCTGCGCGCGGCGAGCCGGTCCCCTCTCACCAGGCCGCCCCACTCACTAGCACATCCACCGCGGAGAAGAGTCAACGTGTGTCGTCGGTGTCGGCTGTCGCGCGCCACCAGCACGCCGCCGGCGCCGGAGCCTGCAAAGAAGTCCGCTTAGCCGCGCCTTGGGGTTCCCGGTGCGCCGTCGCCACCAGCTTCCTCGCCTCTGGCTCCTGTGGCTCTTGTGCCGGCGCTCGCGAAGAAGACACGGAGAGAGTCGACGCGCGTCGTCGGTGTCCCGCGCCACCAGCACGCCGCCGGCGCCGGAGCCTGCGAAGAAGTCTGCTAGCCGCGCCTTGGGGTTCCCGGTGCGCCGTCGCCACCAGCGTTGCCACGGCGAGCAGCACACCTTCCCCGCCTCTGGCTCCCGTGGCTCTCGTGCCGGTGCTCGCGAGGAAGACAGGGATGGGAGAGGTTGCTTGTGGCGTGAGGTGAAGGAGCTCGCCTCTGGCCATGGCCAGCAGCAGTGGCTGCCGTAGCGGGGCGGGGCATCGAGGCCAGGAGGAGCTCGCCCGACCTCAGCTTGCCGGCGCTACGATCCCACCGGATCTAGGAGAAATGGGGGAGGCAGGGCGTGGCGCCACCGGCGGTGTGGAGCTCCGGCACCGGCGGGCGGCTTCTGCCGGATCAGGAGAAGGAGGGGAGCAAGGCGGGCGCGGCCTGCTTCTCTCTGCCCCGGCCATGGCGGGGCGGCTGTGATTCCTCTTTAGCGAGAAGGAGAGGATAGAGGAGACAAGATGTGTGGCTGACAGGTGGGA
Organism: Triticum aestivum; assembly: GCF_018294505.1. Taxonomy (NCBI): domain Eukaryota; kingdom Viridiplantae; phylum Streptophyta; class Magnoliopsida; order Poales; family Poaceae; genus Triticum; species Triticum aestivum. The sequence continues at coordinate 201 of NW_025247791.1, read as the reverse complement.
CCCCGTCCACCTCAGCAGGTCAAACATTGACTAGGATTAGTCTTTGCCACATCAGCCCGGATAGACGGGTCCCACACGTCAGCTTTGCTGTTAGATGCGTTCAATTCCAAATCAGTGTGATTTATTACTCACTTGCCGCGAAAGTGGTGGTTTTTTGTGATTTCTGGCAAAAGTAGTGGTTTTGCAGTATTCGTGCCACAA
>NW_025247790.1:0-2380 GCF_018294505.1 Triticum aestivum | reverse complement strand
GTTACGTACGTATTTTTCTTATACCGTAGATTTCGGAGGAAGCAACGGAGCCGCAAACTTCACACGGTTAAACTCTGACTACTCCGAACCAGGCAAGCAATGTTTGACCTCTTGATATGATGAGTGGTTGTTGCATGTTTGCATTTTAGTATAGTCATGGCATGTTTATGAACATTTCCTTGAATGTTATATTACATGCACATAAGTGGAAAGTAAGTTTCAGAAAGCATTATGTTGTTGGATACATATTTGCATGGCCATGTGATGGCATGAGGATGGGGTAAGATGGCAGTGTTGTGACATGCCAGTCTTATGCCAGATTATTTGACTTCCGTGTCATCATGAAACAAATCACATTCCCATTCATTCCTTCCGGTACTATCACATGTTTTCCGAAAGGAATGTGGCTTAGAAAGTTGCAAATCGTTTTCCTGGTACACACCAAATAGAGAGGCCGGGATGAGGGTCCCATGGCCCTGGATTAAAGCCCGTCATCCGGTCAGCGGGCATGGGTGTTTCCGGTTGCGACCGAGAGGGGGGCACCCCTTAGAGCGCGCGTATAGAAATTTGATCCAATGCTATTCGAGGTTGTGACCTCCCCGTCTCAAAGTTTTTCTTGGACGTTGTCTAGGGTGATTCCTAGCATCGTGAGGTGAAATGGGTGTGTACTAGTTAAATGTGTTTCTACTGAAATACCATAAACGGAACTAGTCCATTTGGGACTATGGAAATCCGTTAGCTGTGGTCAGTCAATACCAACTCTGCAGAGTTACCAATCTTTCAATTATCTTGTACTTTGTTCAAGTACTATATTCATCTTATCTTGTCAGGTATCAGCCTCGGTGACAAAACTCCGGGGAAATACATGTGTGATAAATCTGGTTAAAAGATTATTCTTGTGGATGGACTAATCTTGTTATTTACTTTGTTACAAGCCCTGTCTGTGATGTCGCTCAGATGTCCGACGGTGGCATACTTGTATTTACATTTAGTGTAAGCCCTGTCTGTGATGTCGCTCAGACGTCCGACTATGGCATTTCTTTTAAAGCCCTGTCTGTGATGTCGCTCAGACGTCCAACTGTGGCATTTCTTTTAAAGCTCTGTCTGTGATGTCGCTCAGACGTCCGACTGTGGCATTTCTTTTAAAGCCCTGTATGTGATGTCGCTCAGACGGTCGACTGTGGCAATTTCTTTTAAAGCCCTTTATGTGATGTCGCTCAGACGTCCGACTGTGGCATTTCTTTTAAAGCCCTGTATGTGATGTCGCTCAGACATCCGACTGTGGCATTTTCTTTTGAAGCCCTTTATGTGGTGTCGCTTAGACGCCCGACTGCGGCATGAGTTTTATTTGTTTACCTTTCGAGGCGTCGCTCTAGACACCCGATCGGTTTCATTCATTTGTTTACTTATCAAGTCGTGCATAAATATTATTATTGTTGCATGAGCATCATTTCTATTCGTGGCGCATTCATGCATTCATTGATTATATCTTTTGTCCGAACTGTCTTGCGAGTACTTTCAAAGTACTCACCTGGCTTATTGATTTGGCCAGATGATGATGAAGGCGATCTCATGGATGAAGAGTTTGATAGCGAGTTCGACGCCTAGAGGAGTCCTAGTCAGTCCCATGCGATCTTGTTTGGTCATTGTATTATCCGCTTCCGCAACCCCAGAAATAAATTCATCGAGCCTCACCTCGACGCTCGATGAGCTGCCAGTTAGGAGTCAAGTTATCCACCACTTTTTACCTCAAGCTAGTAGCATGCCACCACATCCCTGTGTCATAACTGCCCTTATGTAAGATATTGGCGAGTTTGTAATAAGATTGTTGAGCAGCCTCAGCTCAACCCTGTAATATATCTAATGCTACTGGCCCTCTGTTCATCAAGTTTTTGTCTACCAGTGAGGATGACTTTTCCTATACTGGGATTTAAAGATCGATTTTCTCAATAATTATTTTATTGAAAAACCGGTCGTGACACAGTTGGCCTTACAAGTGGGACCGCAGTTAAGGAGACCGACTATCGGCAAACCCCCACCTCGCCCGCCGCGCGATGGCTGAGTTAGAGAAATGATGAGGTTGAAGAGATTTCTCTAGCATGGACTCCAAGAAATATGGTGTCAGATGGAAGTCGTGCTGGTGGCGTGTGCCGTACTCCTGGACGTGAATGCTTGTTCTGGCCCATGCCACCCTACTACTCCTACGAGTACTTACTAGTATATAGTACTACTAGTATCGAGGATTCGAGGTGCTGGTTACGTAGTACAGTATGGCTACAGTAAAAACACCTGCACGACGTGCGAAGCATGTGAAGCTAGTACAAATAGTGTACTACTATTGTTGATTGGCCTCATCCTATAACCTGTTGCAATGCACGTA
>NW_025247789.1:0-2380 GCF_018294505.1 Triticum aestivum | reverse complement strand
GATGCCATGAACACCGCGTATGCTATCTTTTGATAATGTGGATACCGGGACTTGCATGGAGTTAAGACAGTGGATATGTAGTACACTGGTTTTTGAAGAGGGAATTTGTGTCCTTCTGTTTCTCGTTCGACGACAAGCACCGCGCTTACAACTTGATGTGTTGCCACGATATATAATAACATTGGTTCACCCAAGTTGGGCGCGTCCAGGACCGGATTTGTTGCCAATATGGCTTTTATTTCTTCGAGTCCGGCCGTGGCAGCGTCCGTCCACTCGAAGTGTTCGGTGCGCCGAAGGAGGCGATAAAGGGGCAACGCCTTTTCTCCCAAGCAGGAGATGAAGCGGCTTAAAGCTGCCACGCATCCAGTCAATTTTTGTATTTGTTTGAGATCTTTTGGGAGATCCAACTGTGACAGAGCTCGGATCTTGGCTGGGTTTGCTTCAATTCCTCTATCGGATACAATGAAGCCCAAGAGCTTTCCTGCTGGTATGCCGAAAACACATTTTTCCGGGTTGAGCTTAATGTCATATGCTCGGAGGTTGTCGAATGTGAGCCTCAAATCGTCTACTAGAGTTTCGACGTGTTTGGTCTTGACGACCACATCGTCTACGTATGCCTCCATTGTTTTGCCGATCTGGGTTGCCAGACATGTCTGAATCATGCGCTGATATGTTGCGCCGGCGTTCTTGAGCCCGAAGGGCATTGTGTTGAAGCAGAATGATCCATATGGAGTAATGAATACCGTTGCGGCTTGGTCTGTCTCCGCCATCTTGATTTGATGGTATCCGGAGTATGCGTCGAGGAAGCACAATGAATTGTGCCCTGCGGTAGCATCGATGATTTGATCGATGCGGGGAAGGGGGAAAGGATCCTTTGGGCAAGCCTTGTTAAGGTCTTTAAAATCGACACACAGGCGCTAGGATTTGTCCTTTTTTTGGTACCATTACCAGGTTCGCTAGCCAGTCCGGATGTTTTATGTCTCTGATGAATCCGGCTTCCAATAGTTTGGCTAGCTCCTCTCCCATTGCCTGTCTTTTTGGTTCGGAAAATCACCGAAGAGCCTGTTTGACTGGCTTGAATCCTTTTAGGATGTTTAGGCTGTGTTGTGCAAGCCTGCGTGGGATTCCTGGCATATCTGAAGGGTGCCAGGCAAAGATATCCCAATTTTCCCGAAGGAATTCTCGTAGTGTGGCGTCTACATCAGGGTTTAATTGTGCCCCGATGGAGGCCGTCTTTGTGGGGTCCGTTGGATGGACTTGGAAGTTGACTATTTCATCCGCTGGTTTAAAAGAGGTGGACTTGGATCTCTTGTCGAGTATCACATCGTCCCTGTTCACCGTGGAGTGCAGCGCAATGAGTTCCTCTGCCGCTAGGGCTTCGCATAGTGCCTCTAGGGCTAGTGCGGCTGTCTTGTTTTCAGCGCGGAGCATTGTGTACGGATCACTGACAAGAGTGATGATTCCATTGGGCCCGAGCATTTTAAGCTTCATGTACCCGTAATGGGGTATAGCTTGAAAAATTGTGAATGCCTCTCGCCCTAAAGAGCGTGATATCCACTGCTGAACGGGGCCACTTGGAACGTGACCTCCTCGGACCTGTAATTGTCCAGCGCGCTGAACACCACATCCAGTGTAATTTTTCCTGTGCAGCGTGCTTCCCGACTAGGGATTATTCCTCTGAAGGTTGTGCTGCTTCGCTCAATGCGGCTCCAGTCTATTTCCATTTTTCGAAGGGTTTCCTCGTAGATGAGGTTTAATCCGCTGCTGCCATCCATGAGTACCTTGGTAAGACGAAAGCCGTCCACTATTGGACTGAGGACCAATGCGGCTGGTGCTTGGGCTGTTCGGAATTTTGGTTCCTCGCTGGCGTTGAAGGTGATAGCCGTGTCGCTCCATGGATTTGTTCTTGCTACTTGGTAGACTTCGGCGAGGCTGCGGATTGTTCATTTCCGCATATTATTTGATGCGAAAGTCTCGAAGACTGTTAATACCGTACTGGTACTGTTGGGCTAGTTCTCCGAGGCTAGAACCTCTTCGCCACTTTTGGCCACCTGTCGTAGTATCCAACATGCTCGAAGGCTATGTGTTGGAGTGGCGCCCTCTGTACTATGGATTTTACACGGTCCACTGAGCCAGCCCTCCAATACGGTTCCGTGCCCTTTAGGGGTTTTTTGCTTTTTGGTTTTTGTCCCAGGTTCCTGAGCATGATGCACCCTTTTATTTTGGACTAGGGTTGTGTTCGGAGCCGGATTGTCCCAAAACTTAGTTTCGGTTTTCCAGGCACTCTCCATCGCACAGTACTTCCGTACTATGGACGCCAGGTCGGCGAAGTGTGTAATTTGGCGAGACTTTCAAGATTCCCTTGTCCGTGCAATTGTTG
>NW_025247788.1:0-2380 GCF_018294505.1 Triticum aestivum | reverse complement strand
AAAAAAACTCATTTTTGGGCACTCAGAAAAATGGAAAATGAATTTTTCGTGCAAAGAAAATGAAAACTTCCTTAGGCAACATTGTTTGGAATTCCAAGATGCACCCTTGTGCACAATAAGAGATCATTTGAACAAACTATGCCATGAATGTCGCCATAAGATTGATCATTTGGCTTGAAAGCCATGAATCTTCACGCATGATAGCTCATTTCTGAGAACACTTTTTTAAAAGAATTGCCGTATTACAAGTTTATTATTTTTCCTGGGAACTTGGCCATATATAATGACACAATGCGAAGGTTTCCCAATTTTTTGATTTTCTTTGAACTTTTTATGCCCGTTTCAAAACGCGGTCAAAACGGCGGGAATGACCGTTCCTAGCTAGTGGTTGAATCTTGAATTTTTTTGGTGTTTCTCTGATTAAATAGATACTTATGTACCTAGAAATGATTTTTGGAAAAAATAAAGAGCAAACTACGAGGTAGCTACAGTTCAAATTTGACCCGCTTCCTGCTGAATCGGCAGGAATTTGTCTTTTTCATGAGAGGTGGATCAAAACTTTTGACACCCAAACATTTGGTAATGACCATTAAATATGTCCTAATATTTTATAAAACTGATTTGGTGCAATTTTGCAACAATTATTTGGGAGGTCCTTCACAAAAAATCCTCCTTTTGGGCACTCGAAAAATGGAAAATGTTTTTTTCGTCCAAAGAAAATGGAAACTTCCTTAGGCAACATTGTTTGCCATTCCAATATGCACCCTTGTGCACAATATGAGATCATTTGAACAAACTATGCCATGAATGTGGCCATAAGTTTGATCATTTGGCTTGAAAGCCATTGATCTCCACACGTGATAGGTCGTTTCTGAGAACACTTTTTTAAAATAATTGTCGTATTACAAGTTTGTTATTTTTCCTGGAAACTTGGCCACATATAATGACACAATGCAAAGGTTTTCCAATTTTTTGATTTTTTTTGAATTTTTTATGCCCGTTTCAAAATGCGGTCAAAACGGCGGGAATGACCGTTCCTAGCTAGTGGTCGAATCTTGGAATTTTTTTGGTGTTTCTCTAATAAAATAGATACTCATGTACCTAGAAAAGATTTTTGGAAAAAATAAAGAGCAAACTACAAGGCAGCTACAATTCAAATTTGACCCGCTTCCAGCTGAATCGTCGGAAATTTGTCTTTTTCACCAGAGGTGGATCGAATCTTTTAACACCCAACCATTTGGTCAATTGTGCATTAAACATGGCCTAGTATTTTATAAAATTGATTTAGTACAATTTTGCAACATTTATTTGGTAGTTCCTTCACAAAGAAACACCATTTGGAGCACTCGAAAAATGGGAAATGAATTTTCCGTGCAAAGAAAATGAAAACTTCCTTAGGCAACATTGTTTGTCATTCCAATATGCACCCTTGTGCACAATATGAAACCATTTGAACAAACTATGCCATGAATGTGGCCATAAGATTGATTATTTGACTTGAAAGCCATGAATCTTCACACATGATAGCTCATTTCTGAGAACATTTTTTTAAAACAATTGCCGTATTGCAAGTTTGTTATTTTTCCTGTGAACTTGGCCACATATAATGACACAATGCGAAGGTTTTCCAATTTTTTGATTTTTTTTGAATTTTTTATGCCCGTTTCAAAATGCGGTCAAAACAACGGGAATGGCCGTTCCTAGTTAGTGGTTTAATCTTGGAATTTTTTTGGTGTTTCTCTGATTAAATAGCTACTTTTATACCTAGAAATGATTTTTGGAAAAAATAAATAGCAAACTATGAGGCAGCCGCAGTTCAAATTTGACCCGCTTCCAGCTAAATCGGCGGAAAATTGTCTTTTTCCGGAGAGGTGGATCAAAACTTTTTACACCCAACCATTTGGTAAATTGTGCATTAAATATGGCCTAGTATTTTAGAAAATGGATTTCGTCCAATTTTGCAACAATTATTTGGTAGGTCCTTCACAAAAAAACTCATTTTGGGCACTTGGAAAATGGAAAATGATTTTTTCGTCCAAAGAAAATGAAAATTTCCTTAGGCAACATTGTTTGCCCTTCCTATATGCACCCTTGTGCATAATATGAGATCATTTGAACAAACTATGCATCTTCATATATGATAACTCGGTTCCGAGAACACTTGGCTTAAAAGCCATTGATCTTCATACATGATAACTTGGTTCCGAGAACAGTTTTTAAGACATTTACTGTAGTCAATGTTTATTATTTTTCGTGTAACCTAGGTCAGATATAATCCCACATTGCGAAAGTTTTTTTTGTTTTTTTGAATTTCTTTCAAAATGTTGTCAAAACGGCGGGTATGACTACGAGTCTTCGGTCACCGGGAAGGTGACGACGA
>NW_025247787.1:0-2381 GCF_018294505.1 Triticum aestivum | reverse complement strand
GCCTTTATTTGAAAGCTTCAAAATTCAAACTTTTCAGTTTCAAAAAATTCTGAAAATAAATACACATATACCTAGATACATAATGTACATGTGTGCAAATTTTTAGGTCAAAATACATTAAAACGTTAGCTACACAAAAAAGACAAATTTGGGGCTTTTTAGCATATGTACTGTTCATCTTTAAAGTCCATGATTTTGTTTTTTTGTGCAGCTCACAATTCAAGGTATTTCATCCTGAATTTTCCCACACATACATTTTACATCCTTGCATACTTGTGTATTATTTTTCAGAATTTTTTGAAACCAAAATTTATGAATTTTGAATTTTTCAAAATAAAGGGCTCCATGGAGCTCGGTCTCCAAAATGCCCTACTCTTATAGACGTTAATACTTTTCAATACAAATTTTCTCAAACTTTGCAAAGTTTGACTTGACACAAACGTAATATGTGGAGTAAAAAGAACCGGAGGAAGTACTTAATTGCATAGACCCATCAGTTGTTTTCTCTCTCTATCCTTTCTTGTTTAATTGTCCACCATCCCGATAGTGCTGCTTAGTGCATCATGGGCGGACCACTAACACATAGTATGCTACCACTTATCATATATTAATTCTACTTATCACAGCCATTGCTAGGTTCGGTTGGCGGACATGGAACAAGATATGTGTGGCACTAACTCAAAGAAGGCGCATTAAAATATTTTATGTTCTTCTTGTGTCAAAGCGCACCTATATTTCTCAAAAAATTTATTAAATCTTTTAGTTGCCATCGCAAATGACTATTTGAATGGTGACTGCCGTGTGATGTTTTCATCCATATATCTTAAAAATGCATTATAGCTTAATGTGACTCTGCCGGCTGCTAACAAAGAAACAAACATGAATGCATCAGCACAATTGCTGAGTAGATTGTCTTGAACTCACGTGCATCCCACCAGCATTTGTCGGGCTGCTAACATGTGTCGTGCATGCATCCCCTAAAAAAACATGTGTCATCCATGCATCTATGTGTGTTATGCAAGATATACCTGATTGCTATAGCTGTGCGTTGTCACGCCCATGATGGATCTGTGCCTTTCCGATAATCTAGCCTTGTAATGTTTTGGTTGGAGCGGCTGCTATGAAACATCAATGCAATCTAGGCAGCATTGTCTTTGGCCTAGTATCAATCATACGAGGATAACGCTAAAACTTGTGACAAGAAAGCACTGTCGTACTCGAACTATGGCGGAAAACCTACATATTCCATTAAACTAATAAATCAGGCAAAACTTTGATTATTAACTGAACTGCAAGAACTGAAAAATAGCAAAAAAAGGTAGATTTTATTATGAATGCTACGTATATGCATAATGTTCGGTAATAGATATTGTTATTTAGAGCTTTCCAGGGCCCACAACACAGAGTGTTCTCCTATTCTTTTTCCTCGCATCCTCACCATGAGTTCGAGTGTAGGCTGCCTGGTAGTTGTCCTTTATTTCTCTTCTTTTTCTCCACTTAGAACCATGGCCATCTGAATAGGAGTTAGCTCACCCTCGCGAGACCAAATTTAGATTCATGGTGCATTGTGATTACTAGCTTCGTTTGGCAGAGATAGAGAAGTATCCTGTCAACTTACAGGAGGCCCTTACAAATACTTTATGTTCTTCTTGTGTCTGAACGCAACTACATTTCCAAAGGTAGCAACACATTTAATTACTCACATACAATTAATTAGCATGGTATAAAGCATGGGGGCGCGCATGGAGGTGAGACATGTGTATCTAATCTAATGGTAATGTGTTGACATCCGAGTATCATGTGACGTTTTCGTCCATATCCTCTAATAATGTGTTGTAGTTGAAGGTGACTCCTCTCGGCTGCTAAAAATGCAGTATGAATGCACACATGGATCTTGAACTAGCGGGGGAGAACATAAAGGCGCCATGGCCTGTATACTAAAAATGATTCAACCGGCTGCTAACATTCTCAGTGAAGAGCAGATCTTAAAGTCGATCTAGTGGACACCGCACCGACGGAGTAGTACGCATAAGATCAATATACCGGATTCCTACGGCTGCTACTTGACTGTGAGAAACGTCGATTCCTACGGCTGCTACTTGACGGTGAGAAACGTGGATGCATGCATGCGCCGAGTGGTCACAGCTACGTAAAGATAGACCTGATTGTGATGCCCACGATGGATATGTGCCTTATACTGTTCCAGCTGGTGCGGCTGCTATGAAAAGTAGATGCAATCTAGGAGATGTTGCCTTTGACAAAGTATCAATCATATATATATAAAGATAAGGATAACACGTGTGGCAAGAGAAGCAGTGCATAAAGTACACCGCATACATGTCCTTTTCTTTGTAGTTTGTTTGCGATCTCATAAGCACCAC
>NW_025247786.1:0-2381 GCF_018294505.1 Triticum aestivum | reverse complement strand
GATTGTCCTAGGTACGGGTAGGCCAGCCCAGAGTTGCCCCTGGTAGCCACCGGTAGCTGACAGGTGGACCAACACTCAGAGGAGCACTGGCCCGGGGGGGTAAAATAACGATGACCCTTGAGTCTGCAGAACCCAAGGGAAAGAAAAGGCTAGGTGGCAAATGGTAAAACCAATGTTGGGCATTGCTGGAAGAGCTTTACTTAAGACGAACTGTCAAGGGGTTCCCATAATAGCCCAACCGTGTAAGGAACGCAAAATCCGGGAACATAACACCGATATGACGGAAACTAGGGCGGCAAGAGTGGAACAAAACACCAGGCATAAGGCCGAGCCTTCCACCCTTTACCAAGTATATAGATGCATTAATTAAGTAAGGTATATTGTGATATCCCAACAAGTAAATAAAAGTTCCAACAAGGAACGGCTCCAATCTTCCACCTGCAACTAACAACGCTATAAGAAGGGCTGAGCAAAGCGGTAACATAGCCAATCAACGGGTTGCTAGGACAATGGTGGGTTAGGGGATCACATGGCAATTGGGAGGCTGACAAGCAAAAGGTAGGCATTGTAGCAGTGGCAAAGCAAAAGAGCGAGCAAACTAGCATAGCAAAGATAGTAGTGATTTCGAGGGTATGATCATCTTGCCTGCACAGTTGTCAGAGTTGACTCGATCCTCGCAAGCAAACTCAACGGGCTCCTCGGTAGCGAACTCGTCTCCCGGCTCTACCCAACAAGACAAACAAGCAACAAGGATACAATCAACCACAGCAAGACCAAGCAATATGATGAAATGACGATATGCTATGCGGGATGCGATGCGGGATGCAAAATGCAAGATATGACAGGAAATGCATGAACCTGGCATCAACTTGGAAAACCAAGTGTGCCACTGGATAGAGGGGATGAAATCGCTTGAAAACGATATAAAGATCATTGGAATCGGAGCTACTGTTTGGAAATGGCGAGCGTTTTAAGATATGACACCGGTATGCGATTTACAACAAGTAGGCATCTAAATGTAACGAAATGAACATGCTACAGCCACCAAACATGAAAACAAAATACATGGCAGTGATGTACACAAGATGGTTGACAAAACACTAGCACTGAGCCATAGGCAAATTCATCCATTAAGAGGTTCAAACAAGCATGGCTAAAACGCAAATGCAAAACAGATTTCAGATCACGATGCTCTCTTCGGAGCAGCAAAACAACATGATAAAAAACCTGAACATGACAAGTAAGAACATGGCATGGAGCTACTCAACAAGCTTAAAAAAACACCGAAAGTGACCTGGGGCCAAAAGGGTTCACAAAATACTCTACCGAGCTCACGAACATAGCTCGAACACAATCAGTTTTCAGACTTAGTGAAAACTGAGACACGCTGAAATATAACTCACGAAGGCATGTAAACGAGCTCGATGCACTCACTACGGTGCAAGTCATGGCAAGGAAAGCATATAACCAGCAAGAAGGCACAAAGTGCTAGCTACACATGGCAAGAACGAAGGCATAGCATGCATGGAACACTAACGGTAGCATCGGCAAAATCGCAAACAAGTTGACGATCTGCCCGGATTAACAACGAAGCAAAAGTTGAGCTCAATTGAGTCAACCTAGAGCACTCCACATATGCAAACAAAGACATGGATGGATAGAGCATAACATAATTATCAAAACTCCCTTACTGATCATCCTCAAAATAGGCACGGATCACTAGGAAACAAGCTGGACATATAGCATCACGAACTAAAATATCCCAGACTTAGTGAAAATCACTGTCTCTGAAATCAGCAATCTCAGGTACCTCTCTTCGCAAGCTTGCACAAGACAACACACACATCCTAAAAATACATGGGTGGCACCACTGGAAAGAAGACAAAATGCTTAACAATTCATCCCAAAGGGGCACAGGCATATCATGCACGAATTAAACATGGCAAAAATGACAAAAGTGCATGATGAACTAACGGATCTGCAATTTAACTCACGAAGCCTCCTTCTAACAGCATTTTGGGCATCAAGATTACCTCAAATGCAAATGATGCAATGGGATGAAATGATGTACATGTCGAGGCGAAGATTTTGATATATCATATGCCCAAAACGGAGCTACGGTTACGGAGATACGAGCAGTCAAAGTAGGCACAAAAATCTAGGGTTAGAGGTAAAAAGTCAACCCGAGATCCAGATCTGGATCCGGGGTACTGTTCACCTGCGTGTCTCCCGAGGATGACCAGCGCCGGAGTTCGTCGGTGCCGGCCGGAGTGGGGGAAGAGGAGGCCGGGGTGAGGGAGAGGAGGTCGGGCGGCGCCGGAGGAGGAGGCGGCGACCGCGGGCGGCGGCGTCCGGGGCGGCGCCTGTCGGTAGCGGGCGGC
>NW_025247785.1:0-2381 GCF_018294505.1 Triticum aestivum | reverse complement strand
GTATTAGTTCTCGTCTTCCTGCTGATCAGAATCAGGTCCAACAAATTGCAGAACGCTATGGGGCACTTACACGGTTGAGAAAAGTGGCTCGACAAACTATAAATGCAGATTTTGATCCCACGGATGAACAAACTAGTGATGAAAGATCAGACGCGGAGTCATCCTCGTCACTGCCAAAGGTTGACGCCTCAGAGCCTCTGGATAATGAGGATGTTGCACGGGCAATTAATCTTGCGTCAGTTCATGTCCATACTAATCAGGACGAGCTAGGTCTGGCAGCCATTGCACAAGATGATGCAGGGAAACAACACGACTTGCCACCAGGACCAGTTGTGACTGAAGAAGAGAAGGCTCGATCTTTACACCATCAAGAAGGAACTTCAGGTGCTCTAAACGGGGAAACACGTAGAAGGATGGATGCTATTGATACAAAGATCGATCAACTATTTAATATGATTGCAAAACTTGCTGTAAATGGGACGCAATCTGCTAATCCTCTACCACAAGTGGGGGATCCACAAATTGCCGAGTTGGAAGCTATGGCACAACACCAGCATACGCCTCGTGCAACAGGTGGAGTTGAGCAGCCTCAATTCACATGAGGGGTGCATCTAAATATGCCAATTGCACCTACACATCCTATATCAGCAGCTCCTGCATTAGGGACACTAAGAGATTATCATGACATCGCTGAAGAGTTGATCAACAGAAAAATGAAGCAAATTGCAGAAGAACAAACACCTAGAACCCTTGAAAGTGAGTTGGAGAAGCCATATGAGGCGTGGCATGACAAGGTAGCTTTTCCTGCAGGATGGCGTCCACCAAAATTCAGGCAGTTTGATGGTAATGGTGATGCAAGGGAACACCTCGTCTATTTTGAAGCAGCGTGTGGTGACACAGCCAATTCGCCCTCACTTTTACTTCGTCAGTTTTCATCATCATTGACAGGTCCGGCCTTTCATTGGTATAGTCGCTTACCTGCTGGTTCAGTACGCAGTTGGCAAACAATGAAGGATCTTTTTAAATATCATTTCATTAGCATGAGCAAAGATACATCCCTTTTGGAGTTGTCACAGCTTAAACAAAGAAGAGATGAAACGATAGATGACTATATCGTCCGATTTCGTAACAGTTATGTGCGCTTGACTAGAGAGATGCACCCAGAAGATGCTGTCGACATGTGTGTGCACGGAATGCAGCAACATTGGTCGTTAGAGGTCTCTAGGCGCGAGCCTAAAACTTTCAGTGCACTTGGTAATGCTGTTGCTGCCACCAAATTAGAATTTGAGAAGGCTCCACATATTATGGAGTTATACAAAAATGCAGGCACTTCAGATTACTCGAAGAAGTTTCAGTCAACGGCAAAACCATTTAATAATGGGAATAAGCCTAAAATACAAGCAGAAAGTAATACTACCAGGCTATCTATGATGGCTGTAGCACCTCGCCAAAATATGCAGGCTCTTGGAGTAAGGAATGAACAGGGGCAGAGAACCCGCCCTAGTATTCAAGAATTGCTTAAAAAGCAATATATATTCAGGAGAGAGTTTGTTAAAAATTTCTTTAATCAGCTATCACAACAAGGGGCTTTGAACTTGCCTGAACCACGGCGGCCCGACCAGGCGGGAATGACAGACAATCTGTTATATTGCCCGTATCATCGATACGTTGGTCATGTAGTAGAAGATTGCGTCGCTTTTAAAGAATGGTTGCAAAGGGCAATTGATGAGAAGAAGTTGAATCTTGATCCGCAAGCCGTGAATCCTGATTATCATCAAGTAAACATGGTGTCCACTAATAAAGCAGAGGTACTACAGAAACATGGTTCAGAAGAGGCATATTGGATGCCATTTTCTGAAGTTCAACATCAGTTTCAGGGACTTCGGCTTACACCTATAGTTTCAGAAGATAGCTCACACCCTTGGAGCAGAGTTCATCATAGACGTAATCAAACAAAGGTGCATCAGGGAACCATGAGCTGTCCGTCCATCTTACAATATACGTCAGCAAATAGAGGGAGTCCCAACCCGAGTCATCGCCGTATGCCGCCAAGATTTATTCCCAGGTCTGAAGGGAATGAATCTTTTCCTCAGACAAGGCGTGTACATCCCACTTTAGCCCAGTTTTTCCCGCAAAGCTGGGACCAGTCACACCATGACGTAAAAAATGATTTGCCGGATGGACCACAATTAAGTACTGAGAATGCTACATGCAACATGGTTGCCTCTAGTGGAAGTACAAATGACTCAGAGACTGAAGTAGTGTTCACAAAGGAAGAATGTGAGGCATTGCAAACTGATACGTCACTGGAGAAACAAGAAATGGAGGTACATATGAACTTGCGGGCAGGAAAGGTACTACCGGAGCCCATGAGAAGTAAG
>NW_025247784.1:0-2381 GCF_018294505.1 Triticum aestivum | reverse complement strand
GTATTAGTTCTCGTCTTCCTGCTGATCAGAATCAGGTCCAACAAATTGCAGAACGCTATGGGGCACTTACACGGTTGAGAAAAGTGGCTCGACAAACTATAAATGCAGATTTTGATCCCACGGATGAACAAACTAGTGATGAAAGATCAGACGCGGAGTCATCCTCGTCACTGCCAAAGGTTGACGCCTCAGAGCCTCTGGATAATGAGGATGTTGCACGGGCAATTAATCTTGCGTCAGTTCATGTCCATACTAATCAGGACGAGCTAGGTCTGGCAGCCATTGCACAAGATGATGCAGGGAAACAACACGACTTGCCACCAGGACCAGTTGTGACTGAAGAAGAGAAGGCTCGATCTTTACACCATCAAGAAGGAACTTCAGGTGCTCTAAACGGGGAAACACGTAGAAGGATGGATGCTATTGATACAAAGATCGATCAACTATTTAATATGATTGCAAAACTTGCTGTAAATGGGACGCAATCTGCTAATCCTCTACCACAAGTGGTGGATCCACAAATTGCCGAGTTGGAAGCTATGGCACAACACCAGCATACGCCTCGTGCAACAGGTGGAGTTGAGCAGCCTCAATTCACATGAGGGGTGCATCTAAATATGCCAATTGCACCTACACATCCTATATCAGCAGCTCCTGCATTAGGGACACTAAGAGATTATCATGACATCGCTGAAGAGTTGATCAACAGAAAAATGAAGCAAATTGCAGAAGAACAAACACCTAGAACCCTTGAAAGTGAGTTGGAGAAGCCATATGAGGCGTGGCATGACAAGGTAGCTTTTCCTGCTGGATGGCGTCCACCAAAATTCAGGCAGTTTGATGGTAATGGTGATGCAAGGGAACACCTCGTCTATTTTGAAGCAGCGTGTGGTGACACAGCCAATTCGCCCTCACTTTTACTTCGTCAGTTTTTATCATCATTGACAGGTCCGGCCTTTCATTGGTATAGTCGCTTACCTGCTGGTTCAGTACGCAGTTGGCAAACAATGAAGGATCTTTTTAAATATCATTTCATTAGCATGAGCAAAGATACATCCCTTTTGGAGTTGTCACAGCTTAAACAAAGAAGAGATGAAACGATAGATGACTATATCGTCCGATTTCGTAACAGTTATGTGCGCTTGACTAGAGAGATGCACCCAGAAGATGCTGTCGACATGTGTGTGCACGGAATGCAGCAACATTGGTCGTTAGAGGTCTCTAGGCGCGAGCCTAAAACTTTCAGTGCACTTGGTAATGCTGTTGCTGCCACCAAATTAGAATTTGAGAAGGCTCCACATATTATGGAGTTATACAAAAATGCAGGCACTTCAGATTACTCGAAGAAGTTTCAGTCAACGGCAAAACCATTTAATAATGGGAATAAGCCTAAAATACAAGCAGAAAGTAATACTACCAGGCTATCTATGATGGCTGTAGCACCTCGCCAAAATATGCAGGCTCTTGGAGTAAGGAATGAACAGGGGCAGAGAACCCGCCCTAGTATTCAAGAATTGCTTAAAAAGCAATATATATTCAGGAGAGAGTTTGTTAAAAATTTCTTTAATCAGCTATCACAACAAGGGGCTTTGAACTTGCCTGAACCACGGCGGCCCGACCAGGCGGGAATGACAGACAATCTGTTATATTGCCCGTATCATCGATACGTTGGTCATGTAGTAGAAGATTGCGTCGCTTTTAAAGAATGGTTGCAAAGGGCAATTGATGAGAAGAAGTTGAATCTTGATCCGCAAGCCGTGAATCCTGATTATCATCAAGTAAACATGGTGTCCACTAATAAAGCAGAGGTACTACAGAAACATGGTTCAGAAGAGGCATATTGGATGCCATTTTCTGAAGTTCAACATCAGTTTCAGGGACTTCGGCTTACACCTATAGTTTCAGAAGATAGCTCACACCCTTGGAGCAGAGTTCATCATAGACGTAATCAAACAAAGGTGCATCAGGGAACCATGAGCTGTCCGTCCATCTTACAATATACGTCAGCAAATAGAGGGAGTCCCAACCCGAGTCATCGCCGTATGCCGCCAAGATTTATTCCCAGGTCTGAAGGGAATGAATCTTTTCCTCAGACAAGGCGTGTACATCCCACTTTAGCCCAGTTTTTCCCGCAAAGCTGGGACCAGTCACACCATGACGTAAAAAATGATTTGCCGGATGGACCACAATTAAGTACTGAGAATGCTACATGCAACATGGTTGCCTCTAGTGGAAGTACAAATGACTCAGAGACTGAAGTAGTGTTCACAAAGGAAGAATGTGAGGCATTGCAAACTGATACGTCACTGGAGAAACAAGAAATGGAGGTACATATGAACTTGCGGGCAGGAAAGGTACTACCGGAGCCCATGAGAAGTAAG